>NC_060278.1:98804131-98837750 GCF_021613505.1 Equus quagga
TGGAGTCAGGAGAGCTGGGGTCCTCGCCCCCGTGTCGTAAGCGGAGGAGCAAACCATCCCCCGGTGCCCCCCAGGCAGCCAGGCACTGAGACAAGACCCCCCGTGGTGGGGGCGCAGCTGCAGTGGGGGGGGTGGCCGCAGGACCCCTGGGCTGCTCAGGAGGGGCCGGATGCAGGCGCGGGTCACTGGGGCTCGTGTCCTAATGGCCCAGGAGGGGCTGCGGTCCCATTGCCCTTCCCCTCGGAGCCCAGGGCCCGCCCCGCACGCATCTCCAGGCTCCTGGAGCCAATACAGTTTTGCATTAATGGGCGACCTGGCTGCAGGAACCTGGTGTCCGGTGCCCTCCTTGCGCCCTCGGAGCAGGGCCCCCGCGGCCTGTCCCATGGCGTGTCCAGAAAGCAAGGGGCCAGCGGCACCCCGGGCTCTGACCCAAGTGTCCCCTCACCCTCCACTTCCTGGGGCAGCAGGTCAGCAAGGACAGGGACGGGCAGGGCGCGGCCGGGCGCGGAGCCGGACCCTGCGCCGCCAGGCCCCACGCGGCCCCTCTCCTGCGCCACCGCTCTGAACCCCGCTTGTCCCGGGGGAGAAGGGGCCCCTCCCTCTCCCGGAGCTGCTGCAGGTTTTCCGAGCTTGACGTGAGGTAAAAATCTGTGGACAGAAGTTCTGACCTCAGGAGCTGGTGTTCTAGAACCAAACAAGTCAATGAGTGTGATATTAAGCGAGCGCAGCGGTGGATGGTCCGTGGGAAAAAGAAAGAAGGGGGGTCAGGTGAGAGACTCAGGGATGGGGGTTAGGGGGTGAGGAGGGAATGAGAGCGTCAGGGGTTGGGGGGTAGGGGCCCAGGAAGTTGGGGGGTGGGGTGATGAGAGGGTCAGGGGAGAGGGGTCAGGGCGTGTGGAGGGGGTGAGGGGGTCGGGGGATGGGGGGTCAGGGCCTGTCGGGGGGTGAGAGGGTCGGGGGAGTGGCAGGCGTCCTCCCTGCCCTCAGAGCTGGGCATTAGGGTCCGGATGAGAGAGGGCTGGGCTCCTGGGTTTCCTTTGCAGACTGACCTGAACAGGGATAAAGATGAAAATGAAAACAGCCTCTGGTCTCCAGAGAGGCGAGGGCAGAGTGGAGCCTGTGAGGGGCAGGGAGGGAGCTGGGGGTCTTGTCAGGGGCCCCTTCCCTTCCGTCAGCCTGGAGGAGGCCTGGTCTACAGAATCTTCTGTGGTGTTGCTGCATCCGTGGCGTCTGAGGACCCCAAGGGCTTCCCGGGGGCCACAGCATCTCCTGTGACCTCTCCCGGACCCAGCAGAGGGAAGACCTGGGGCCAGCCCCTTCTAGAACATTCCCTCCAGGGCAGTTGCAGGTGGATTCTCATCTCACAGGAGACAGCAGCGCTCAGGGCTCCCAGAAAGGCCATGATTACCCGCCGCGGAGCACAGCGGTGCCCTGGTCTGCAGGAGGCGGCTCAGCACCCAGCGGGCTGGCCTGGTTCACCGCCCCTGCTGTCACAAACCCTGGGTCCCTCAGCGCCCTGCCCTCAGCAAGTCACTCCGGGTTTAAGAGTAATTAAGAGAAGTGTTTCCTTTTATAACCAGCTCCCCTTCTTTCAGGAGCTGTGGTGATTCTGGGATGAAAGCATCATGAAAGCGCCTGGAGGTCACGCAGACAAAGCAGCAGGCAAGGCCCTCAGAGAAGGGCCACCTGGAGCAGAGCGGGAAGAGAAGGCGCCTTTATCAGGTGGAATGCAGGGGCAGGACAGAAGGAAGAGAAAATCCCGCCCCGGCCGGCTCCTGAGACTGGGAATGATGAGGTCCTGTGTCCAGGGCTCTGCAGAGCCCTTATCAGTGTCCCTGTGACACTGACCGGGGATGAGGACGGTGCTGAGATGGAGGAAAGACAAAAAAAGCATTTCTCCATGGCCTGTTGGAATTTCACAGTCGAGAAGACAGTAGACGGCCCGGGGTCCAGAGGCCCGGTGAGGCCGGGAAGCGGATCTCTGTGCTCCCGGGAGGGCAGGCCAGGTCCTGTCCCTACACGTGGGCCGAGGCTCCAGCGACTGGACAGAAACAGAGGCTGTCCAGGCAGCTCCGCTCTGCAGTGAAATCAGCGTCCTCAGTTCCGCTGCTTCCTGGAGGACGGAGGGAAGTGCTGCGGCCCAGCTTCCTGCGCACAGACTTGCTCTTTTCTTTCCTTTTTTTGCCATAATAATATGACTTCTTGGGAAAGCTCATTTACATTGACTTTGGGTTTTATTCGTTTATTCGGGCCTGTTTCGTTTATTTATCCACCATCTTTAAGCAAGTGTTTATTGACGGCCTCCTCTGAGCCCCGGGGATGGAGGTTTGAGTGGGGAGACCGGTGCTCGCCCTCAGAGGGTGAAGTCTCCAGGAGACCCAGTGCACAAGTAAATGAAGAACAAGGCGGATGAAGGGGGCAAGCCTGCCGTATGGGGGGTCACCAGGGAGTTGGGATAAAGGGAATCGAGGCCGTGTTAGACGGGGAGGGTAGGGCCGGCCTCCCTGGAGAGGTGACCTTTGAGCTGAGGGGACACCGAGAAGATTCCAGCCAGGCAGAGGCTGCCAGGAGAGCGTTCCAGACAAAGGGCACAGTTCGTGCAAAGGCCTGGAGGCAGGACTGGGCTGGACAAGCGCAGGGAACAGAGAAGAGGCTGCAGACTGTGGTGGTGGGGGAGGGTGCACTGCAGGGAGGCAGGAAGGGGGTCGAGCCCCAGGTACAGGGCAAGGCCCTGGGGTTCTCGTGGAGAATGGTGGCAAGTGATTGGAGGGGTCTGCGGATCTGCATTCCTGAACAGTCTTGGCTGCTGGTGAAATGGACGGTGAGGCCAAGTGGAAGCCGGGCCTCCAGGCCCATCCTGGGTCTACGAGACGTGTGGCCTTGAGCAAACTCATCTTCCCTGAGCCTTGGTGTCCACACCTGTGGCGTGAAGGGATCGCGATGGAGGGTTGGATAAGATGACGCCCATGGTGGAGCCCAGCACACAGCGTCAGGCCTTCTGTAACTGTAGCGGGTGGACACTGACCTTCCCAGACTCATGCCCCTGACCCAGGACGCAACTCAGGCCAGAATAACGAGCCTGTGGGTTGGCCTGGGACACACGCTCGTGTAACGCGACCCCTTTCACCAGCCCTTCATCTCACGACTGTTCACGATTCCTCGCATGTGTGAGCACGGGCCGTGCTGTTGGGACTGGAGTGCTCATTACATCTCACCTGGGAAAGTAACGCCACCCAGAACCAACGTCGAATGAGGTGGTGACACTGCGAGCAAACGCCTGCTTACTCGTTCAACAGCAATACCGGAAATGTCTGAAAACACACAGTTTGCCTTCTAACGCAATTCTGGAAGCTGGCCCCTCTGAACTCCAACCCCCGGGCTGGGTTCATTCGAAACCATGACCCCCCCTAGGTCGCTCAGTGGCATCCACGTCTTCCCAGGTGAGGGGGTTAAAACGTGACACCAGGAGGCGGCAGACGCACAAATCCAGAATGTGGGGTGTCCCACAGGCAGCTGATCCTGAGAACTCTACATGACGTGAGAAGGAAAGTGAGGGGCGTGGATCACCTCCACCGGAGACGGCAGAGCCTTCACGACCAAGGACGGGGCCTTGTTCGAATCCTGATTCCGGAAAAGCAATGAGAGGAAGACATTTGCCAGACAAGTGGGGAAGTTTGAACTTTAGAGGTGACAAGGACGCTGCAGCTATGGTAGAAGACATCCACGTGAGGTCTGGGATTTGCTTTAAAACACGTTGGCAGGAAGAGGGGTGAGAGCTGGAGGGAGTGGGGCAAATCCTGGTCCCTGTGGAATCCAAGTGATGGGAATGTGGAGGCGCATTATATTCTTCTGGATGAAAATATCCACAATAATTGTTCAGTTGTGCTCGGTTTATTATTTCCGATTGCTGTTTACTTGAGGAAGTATCACAGGATATCTCTAAATGCAGACCAGGAATCGCCCTGTCGTTTTGGCTCCTCACCATGTTAACCCGGCACGAACAGGGCACTTCACGTGGGCGTGAGCCCAGGGACGGCGGAGATTCCCGCTTCTTCTGCAGGCGGGACTCTCGGGAGCCTCCGGCCAGGTCCTGGAGCCGGGGAGGGATCTTCTTTACCCTCCATCTGAAGCTACCAGCCTGCTCACAACAGAAGTTGACCGGCTGACAGCGATTTTATGCAGAGCTGAGCACCACAGCCGGGGCCTGTCACCCCAGCTCTCAAGTGAAGATCCAGGGGTATTTTCAAGCAGAAATAATGGGCCGTTGTGGCCTTTTAAAGAGATATGATTTATCTCTGGGACTGCATCCAGGCCGGAGCTGCTGGAAGACAAGCCCAGGCTCCCTGGCCTGCGAGGAGGTTTTTAATCCCTCGGCGGCTGGTCTGCAGATGGAGGACAGCTGAGGCCCCGCAGCCCGGGCGACCAGGACGGGGGTGATCTGTGCCGGGCACGGAAAAGCGGCTAATGCAGGCGCTGCAGGGGGTGTGTCTGTGCGCCCCAAGGAGGGTAGAGATTTGGGAAATTCTGTGGAATTTGAACCACACGATGGTTAACTGGGCGACTCAGAGACCAGGTGGAATGTTTTCAGGCAGAATCATGTGGTTCAGTTGCCTTCCTTCCTCAAATGCAGGAATTCGTGTTGGTGAAGATGTGAATTATGAACCTTGGATGGAAAACAGCTGCGTGTGTCCTCGGCCGTAAACACAGATCTCCTGAGCCGGTTAATTGGACGATGACAGACTCTGCCAGCTGTCTCGCCGGGGCATGCCCTCCTTTCTCACCAGCAGGACCCTGATGGTCACATGCTCCCTGAACCTTGTCCAGCCCCCTCCTGTCACGCCCCGTGACACCGTGCTAGGCAGGAGGGGGAACCGGAGTCTCCCTACCTCAGCCTCTTCCTCCCTCTCGCCTCCTCCTCCCTCCTGGCTGGGAGCAGACGAAGGCCTGAGGAGCAACCGCATCTGCAGCCACAGGAGACGGTGACAGCAGAGGCACAAGCCGGGATGGAGAGCAGAACCGCAGAAGGGGCCCGTTGGGTGACACGCGGCCCCTGCCCCGGCTGGACCCTGCACCACCCACCCTGGACCGGTGCATCGGAATAAAGCCAGCCCAGTGGGTTAAGCTGCTGGAACTGGTCTCTGTGGCCTAGAGCTGAGCGCAGTCCTGGCTGGAAGAGTGTCCACAGCTGGCCCTTGATGACCGAGGCCCTGAGGTCCACTCACCGGTGAACTGGTGTCACAGCAACTGGGGTCACCGAACTCACTTGTTCTGGGACGTCGGCAGAGTGGAGCCGTCACCCTACACCCAGCAGCTCCCTTCACAGGTATAAATTCCCAAGTCGGCTGAAGCATTCAACATAAACCCACAACTAGGGAGACCTCGGCACCAGCCCTCCGAGTCCTTGGCGATTCTCGGGCAGCGTGGTGTGATCCTGCACGTCCCCTTCGTGGAGGGAACATCTCCTGTGCGTCCCCCAGCATCCACTCCCCTCCTTGTATGAACAGACCCGACTGCATGTGAGAATTCACTTTCCTGCCTCAGTCCCTGTGTTTGGGGTGAGCTGACCCTGAGCCCCAGGCCCCGGGGAGCACACGAGCCAGGCCTGGCTGAGCCCCTACTGCCCATCCCTGGACAGTGATGGGCTCGGTGACAGGAGGGACCTAAACGGGCCCGTCGGTGACTCTGGGGCTCTCAGGGCATCCCGCTCTTGTCCCCGGCCTTGGACCTGAGCGCTGTGGGGCTGGAGCTGCGGTGGGTGGGTGCGTGGGGCACCTGCAGCTGCTGGGCCCTGAGTGGAGCCTCGGGTGGGGCAGGGTAGGGGGACATGGGAGACCAGCAAAGTCCGGGGGATGTCTGAGAGCTCAGACCCAGCTCTGCCTGAAGACCAGGCCCCACTGCACCAGCCTGCTAATGCCCCTGGCCTGAGCCACCTGAGTCTGTCACTTGTCACCAGGAGAATCTCACAGGAGAAGGTTCAATTTTGGGCAGAAACTCCCCTGGCCCCTTGGGAAACCTCCAACCTGTCCCAAAGCCACGAGGACACGTCCACCTGCTGAGTTCTCCTCGTGATCACCCTCTGAGAGCCGAGCCCCCGGCAGTGGGACATTCTCTTTAGGTGAATGCAGTGCCGTGTCAGGGAACCGTCTCTGGGGCTGGTTGTGACCCCTTCCGGCCAGGAGTACCCAGCCTGGTCTGCCTGAGAACCTGAATGGTACCGTGATGTCCTGCGCGTGCAGAACCGGAAGTTCCTGTTTGCAGAGGGAATTGCAGGCCCCTTTATTTCTGAGGTTTTGTTAGGACACAAACCCCTCTGGCGCTCCTTGCCTGGAGGTCAAACTCTGTTGGTGCAGCTGCTCGCAGGCCCTTTCCTGCATGCCGTGTCCAGCCCCCGGTCCAGGGCCCTGCCCTCCTGGGCCCCTCAGCCCCCGGCTGAGGCTGCTGCACAGGGAAAGGCTCTGGCCCCCGAGAGCAATGCCTCGGGATGAAGGGGGCGTGACGGTGGGCGGCTCTGCTGCAGAGCTCCAAGGAGCAGCATCATGGCGTCTCCGCTGAGCTGAAGCCGGCTGCCTCCACGAAGGGGACGAAATGCCCAGAGGGCCTGGAAGAAGTCCCTTCGTGGGGGCTCTAAGGGGAGAGATGCCAATGCCTCCGAAACCAGAGCGAGAGGGACAACCCACGAACGACGAGTGTCCTCACGGGCGAGGCTGGTGGGGTGGCGGCTATCACATCTCCTCTGCTCTGTCGGGGGAATGAACTGCGCTGACGCCCGCAGCCGCCTCTGTGTGTCCCTTCTTCTCCACTCTCTGGCCCCCGTCCACCTCCCGGCCTGGGTCCGAGCTCTAATTCCGGCAACTCTGGGCTTCCCAGCCCCAGGCTCTCCCAACCTTTTAGGAAGGGGGCTCGAGAGCATCCCACTCCCCTCCCTTTGCAGCCTGATGCCGTCCGAGCCTGGAATTTGGGGTCGCCCGAATGTGATGCTCAGCCCTCCCCCTGCAGACATGCGGCTCTGTTACAGCCCGCTCCACTTCCCTCTGTGTTTATTGTCTGAAATTGTCTTGTTTGTTGACTTGTTTCCCTCATTCTCTAAGATCTACCTCCCCAGACTGGAACCTGGGCTCCCTGAAGTCGGGCTGCGTCTCAGGCTCCTTCGTGTTCCTGGAGCCCATCACAGTGGCCGGTACCTGGTAGCAGCTCCATCCGTGTGAGACGACTTAGATGAGTGAGTGCAGGACTGAGCGAATGAGGGAGGCAGGACTTGGTTAAAGCTTTATTACTTAGGTCTCATTTCCTTCTCGCCTGATGCCTCTTTCCAACCTGATGACCTGCTGGACTCAAAACCTTGTCTGTCGGGCCAGCATTGTCCAAGAGAGCTGTCTGCGATGATGAAAATGTTGTGCATCTGTGCTGTCCAATATAGTCCCTTTAGTTACGATCATTACAGGGCACTGGAAATGTGGCTAGTGTGACAGGAGCTGGACTGTTCATTTTATTTAGTTTTAGTAAATATAAACAAATAGCTGTCGATGGCCAGTGGCTCCCATGGAGGACCCACAGGACTCCATCCTCAGCGTCATTCCTGGCTGTGTTCTCTGGATCTCGCCCTCCTGTGTGCCTCTGCCTGGCCTGTCCAGACTCCCAGCTCTCACCCCCGTTGTTGGCCTGGGGGCTTCCAGCCTCCTGCAGGGCAGGCACCTCGTTCTCCTGTGGTTCAGGGCTGGTTCAGGTGCCCACAGGGATCCGCACCAGGTCCCAAGTCGATCAGAGCATCTGAGGCCACCTCGGTCTGGTCTCAGGTCAAAGACTTCCCAAGTTTACAGGACCAATAGGAACTTCCTTCTGGCAGTCGAGGCTTCCCCACAAAAGACCCTAAAAGCTCTAGAAATAGCTAAGACTAAAAGAGGGGCTGGGTGGATTAGCCAGGACTCTTGATCCCGAGGGACAGGGCACCTCTCAAACTGAAATGAGCCAAAAGAGGAATATCTTCAGTGCAGAAACTCAGTGGTTCAGGGCTCTCCAGCTGCAGGCACAGCTGTATCCAGGGGTAAATGTGCTCATCAGGAAGTGGACTCTCCCATCCTTTAGCTCTGCTTCCTCCTGGGTTGGCTGCATTCTTAGTCACACATTTCCCCTGAGACGGCAAAGGTGCCCAGCACTGCAGACTCACACCCCACAGCCCGGCAGGGATGGTGGAAGGAGAAGCCTGTCTCCCAGTATCCCAGCCAGAGTCCCGGGACTGACTCAGCTCAGACAAGCTGGGCCTGCAGACCCCCCTGAGAGGTACACTCCCCCCAACCCCAGTCTTCACCTCCTGCTCCCCTGCCCTCCTGCCATACCACTGTCCTCATCCTCCTGACCACAGAGGATGCGAGGGGGTGAAGCCACGCTGGGTGGTTCCACCCCAAAGCCACTTCTGCAAACGGGTCACATGTGGTCCTCGCCACCTGCTGGGAGAAAGATGGTCGGATCCTGAGGCACTGAGTAGGCCGAGTGCTGCGTCAGAGCCATCGGGAGGCCCCTGGTCGACTTTCCATCAGAGTGAACAGTGAGAAGCAGGAGTGTTAGCGCTGATGGGGCCTCCCCAGGGTCTGGCTCTGTGCCCCAGGCTTCGCTGACATTGAATTCATTCTGAAGGTCAGAAGGGTTGAATGTGAGCAATTTCTGTGTTTCCCTGATATTATCTCCCTTCTTCTCTAAACCCCTTCTGTCTCCTCTCACTCCTTCTGCTGGTATTTATCAAGCAGGTACCAATGCTGGGCCTGTGCCGGCCCCTGAGATGGGGAGTGACCAGATGGACACGGCCCCTGACCTCACAAGGCTCATGGTCCCCGGAGAGTGAGAGTCAAGCAGGCCCCACACCCAGGGGATCCTAGTGCTGTCAAGGTGCTTTCTGGTTCCCCCTTTACAGGATGCCCCTGTGGTCAAGGCACAGGAGACGCCCCCCGGCTGCTGACCACGTGCTGTCCCTTTTATAAACCATGACGACCTAAAAGTAACGTGGAACAGACAGTGGTCGGAGGAGGCACGAGGGAGGATGGTGAGGAACGATGGAGAACGGTGTGGAGGCGCAGTTTCCCCATCGAGTGCTGAGGACGCGCAGCCCGACGTCCGCGCTTCCTGCGAGGGGAAGCGGCGGTTCTGTTCATTAAGGCTGTGGAGTTGGCCAGCGGGAGAATTTAAAATAAAAATGTACTTCGTACGTCTCAGGAAGGGGAAAGGGAGGTGAGCCGCCATCAAGGGGCTAAACGTCGTTTTTCACGGCAGGAGAGGCGATATGTAGCATCCAGAGATGCAAACCTAGACAAGGTCGTGTGTGTCGCCTGGAAGATTGGTGACAAGCGCCCGCGAGCCCCGAAAGTGCAGAAGTGACAGGGGAATCGACAGCCTGGGGAGGAAGAATTCCCCTTTTCATTCGTTACCGTGCTCCGCTCTGTGGTTTTTATTGTCATGTATTTGCATGTCAGTTTTATCATTGAAAAAAACTAAAAATGGTGCCTCCTCTATGTAAATGGGGAAAGTGGTCTGGAAGCGCATGAAGTGGGCAATTCCCGTCTCTGGGGAGTCTGATCCCCACCCCCACTGTCCCCCCCAGAGACCACCATGAAGAGCGCGGCGTCTGATGGGGCGACGGGAAAACTGTTCTGTCCTCCACAAGCATTTACTGAGTGACAGCTGTGTGCAGTGCATTGCACTGAGCCCTGTGTGGTGGGCAGAATGGACAGGGAATGGCTATCTCAGGGGCTTTGCCATCTTAGAGGCCCTGCCACTGCGGAAGGATCCTGGGTGCCAGGCAGCGGGCACTTTCAAGTCCTCCCTTCTGGTCACTCGGCCCATGTGGGAAGTCCCTCCTAACGTTAGGGTCAAGTACATCCACCTCTTGATTGCTCTCCATGACAGTGAGCCCACTTCCTCCCGGGGTAGCTCCACCCATCATTAGAGAGCTCAGTCAGAAAGTTCTTCCTCAAGTTGAAAGAAACCCAGGGCTCTACACCCAGAACGGGACCAAGGTGCTGGAGGTGGTTTTGGTCCCAACCATGGCCTCCATTCCCCTCCCCCTCCACCCAGATGAGCCCCGAATCTGTGCCAAATGGGGATGTTTGCTGTGAAGGCAGCTTCCACAGGCCCCCTGGAGCCCCCTCCAACGGGGCTGCCCCATCTGAGCCCCAGCCCTAGAGAAATCCTGGAGCCTGCACTGCCAGAAACTTCCAGCCATCGTCTGGGCTTTGAGAACTGCGGCCCTCTGGCACGTGCAGCCTCCCCTGCACGCCCATGTGGCCCCTCCTGGAGACAGGCTAGCCTCCGTCCTGCACCTAGAACACGAGGGCAGCCAGCTGCCTGTTTCAGGGGTCCATGTGTTCCAGGCAACTGTCAATTCATGGCTCCCTGGTTTTCCAGGAGCCTGGTGGCACAGAGAGGAGCAAGGCCCAGGCTTCCTTTGCAGGGCCCACCCCTCCCCTGGATAAAGCCTCTGTCCGTCCTTCAGGCCACGCTCCCCCACCCACTGCGTGCAGCCTGGCTTCCAACTCAGGGCCGCTGGTGGCTTTCAGTAGTTCTGCCTGTCGTGTTCCTCGTGAGTCACGTTCTCTTCAAGTTGTGCATTCTATGTTACAAATCCGACCCGGGGAGGCCTGAGTGCTTGTCTTTAGGGGCCTGGTCACTGCCCTCAGGCCAGCGGGGAGCCGCCTGGACCCTCAGGAATCTCCCTGACCCCTGGAGGGCAGGGCGGGGCTCCTGCAGATTAGAAGTAGGGTCCCTTCTGTGTTTCTGTCCCAGATTGGAGGCCACAGGCACAGCCAGGGGAGGGGCAGGGAGGGACCCCCAGGCTTCTCCTGGGACTCAGGGCTGCAGGCTGGCCAGGCCTGTGGAGCAGGGACTGTGGGAGGTTCAGAGGACGGGCCGGGAGCAGTGGCTTTAACCCTAAGAGGGGCCAGCAGGGGAGGATGCGCGGGAGGAGGGAGAGAAGGGCCTCCAGTCCTGACGGGCGAAGGAGGTACAGAGACCAAACTGACAACCCTGACCAGTGTCCTGACCTGCCCTCCACATCACCCCCTCACCCCCTACCCAAAAGCTGGCAGCTCCAAGGGGCTGGGGGCCAAGCTCCGCCCGTCTTCTTGTTCCACTCTCCCTGGGCGGTGTTCTCATCTGGGCGGCCAAGACTGCTCACCAGCGGGTCCGCATTCCAGCCAGCGGGAAGGGGGAAAGAGGAAGAAGATGCTCCCCTTGAAGGGCGCAGCCTGGGACTCAGGCCCATCACTTCTCTTCCATCCCATTGGCCAGAGCTCGGTCACACGCCACCCCAGGCTGAGGACGGGGACAAAGGTAGACTTTATTCTGGGCAGTCCTGTGTCCAGGTGAGAATCTGAGGTTCCATCACACAAAAGAAGGGAGAAGGAACCTTGAGGGACAGCCAGACGTTTCTGCTAAGAAACATTTAGTGAGATACTTTATCTCAGCACAGGACCACCGAGGCCTGGCCAAGCTCTAGGGAGATTAAAACCAACTTTGCCCTGTGGAGGGTCCAGCCACTTCCACGTCTGCTTCCAGCTGGGGTCCGTGCTGCGCAGAGGCCAGCTCTCTGTACTAGCTGGAACCCGCCCAGCTCCACTGCTGTGTGTGACCACAGGAAGGTCCCCTGGCCTCCCTGGGCCTCAGTTTCCTTATCTGTATACCGGGAATGGTAACAATCACAGGTAGGTGTGGCTGTGAGAATTAAGTGAGCGAATTCATGTGAAACCTTTAGGACAGAGCCTGGCGTGTAATAAGCATTAATCAACGTTCATAGGGAGAGAGTGGTCGATGTTAACCAATGTTCAACACACGCACACATACACGCACTTCCACGTGCCATCCTGTGTCCTCGGCCGCTGCCCCAACTTCTGCCCAGGTGGGGGCAGCAACTGTGACGCAGTCCCTCCTGTCCACGGCTCTCTGGGTGCAAAGCGCTTTGATGTCCGTCTCCTCCGTCCCTAACCCTCCCAACAGTCGTGAGAGGCCAGTATTCTGGTCTCAGCCCCATTTCACAGAGGAGGAAACTGAGGCACAGGCAGGTCCCTGCCTCCTTGGAGCTCACACTGTGGGGCGGGGTCTTCTGTGGACCGGGTGGTCAGGAGGGGCTCGCCGAGGAGTGACACTTGGCAGAGCCCTGGAGGGTGAGAAGGGGCAGCCGTGAAAGAGCTGGGGACAGCATCCCAGGAGGACGCACGGCTGGACAAAGGCCGGGTCGGGATGAACCTGGCACGTTTGTGGCACAGAAGGAAGGTCAGTGAGTCCAGAAGGAGGGTGAGGGGTAGACAGGTCCCCACTCGACCCCGGGGCCTGCGCATCTGGAAACATCTCTGAGTCTTCATCTTTTCGGGGCAGAGAACACCCCCACTTGGGGCGGGAAGGGCTTGCTGCGTGGGTGGGGAGGGAGTGGGGGCGGGGCAGACAAGGCCCTGATGTCCCGTGGGAAGTCCAGGGCCGGCTGAGCTGGGCGGCCTCGGCCCAGGCTGGCTCTTTCCTCTTCAGGCCTCCACCGTCTGCTTTGGGCCCCTCAGAGTGAGGAGCAGGAAGCGTGACAGTCACAGCGAACGCCTGCTTCCGAGTCTCCTGACCCAGGTGGCAGCTGTGACGGCTTCCCTGCACCAGCAGAGGGGACGCTGACGACCGGCTTCCCGCCCTACGATTCCCTTCTGGTTCTGCCCACGTGAAATCAGGCTGTTTGAGCCTCCTTTGCTGTTTGGTTTTTATGCTTCCCAATAAGGTATAAAGGCAGAACATATGCGTGATGCATGATGATGGCGCTGGGATGTGTCTGACTTCATCCCTTAATGTCCCAGTTATTCACACGGTTAAAGAACACTGTTCGTAATAAGACACCCTTGGGGAAAGTGACACGACCACAGCTTACAGGATCGAAGGCACTTTACCCAGTTCCTCATTCAGTTGTGTGCATCTGCGTGTCCCATCTGTGGGCATGCCCATAACGACGACACACAGAGTCACCGGTCCCCTGGTGTGTGTTTAGACAGCATGTCACTTTGCATCACAAAAACACCCAGTGATGTCAGAGGCGCCTCGCATCATAATGACGCTCCTGGTATCCAAGAGACCTCAATTCGCTGCTCAGTCACTGTCCCTGCGGTGAGAACTGGTGGCCGGATCGGAGCCTCCAGCTGAAGAGAACCTGATTACATCTAGATTGACCCCTATTGTGCGGCAGCTAATGACCCAGTTAACCTCTGGTTAATTTCTGCTTCTCGGTGTCCTGGGAACGGGTGGTGTTTACTCCGGTTGGGACAAACCTTTATTAATGTGCATCAGGCTGGGGGGGCTGCTGTTCTGGGCTGAGGGTTTCATAGAAACCGGCTGATGGGCCAGGGCCCCGCTGAAGTTGCAGAATACGAATGAGCTGCTTTCTTTCCCCATTCTCCTCTGCCCTGATTTGCATGACTAAGCTTTCTGGGCTTTTTTTTTTTTAATGTGTTTGTTTGTTGATTATTGATCTGGCTGCTATAGAGGGACAAATTATTTGCCCACCGGACAGTAGCCTAAATTTGGCAGAAGCCTCAGCTGTGTCTGCAGCCAACTGGAGCCAGACAGCCGTACTTGTACTGGGAGAACCCATTCGAGGAGAATTTATGGCCCGGGGACAGAAGGATGAGAATTACTTTGGTCTCCAGCAGGCACATGAAGGGGATCTTGGCAAAGGACGGCTTGTTGGATAAGAAGGAAAGAAAAGATCCTCTTTTGTGGTAAAAAATCTAGCTCAATTTAACAAAAAGCTCAAAAGCTGTCTCTCAGTGAGGCTGCAGTTTCCCTGGGGAAAGAGAAGATGTTGCTGATTTTTAAAATGTGTTGTCAACTCTATCAGACCCAATGTCACCTTTTTTTAACAATTTTCTAATTTCCACTTTACTACCTTGAAATGAAATTCCGTAGTAGGTATAGATAACCAAACCTGCTTATATGTTTTTTAAAATTCAATTTAATGCCCTAAGTAGAATATGAAGAGAATTATTTTTTAGAAAGTAATTTATGCATAGTAATTTGCAATAAAATAATACATATTTCAACATGCAAATACTCTGGCATGCCCGCACAGAAGAACTGCTTCAGCTGTAAATGCAGGCTGGGATCAAGCGTGTTGAGCTGGCATGTCCAATGCTGTGAGACACGTGGGTGCCAATGACGTGACGCTCCACAGTGGTACCGCGTCATCGGCAAACTTTCCCAACAAAACAAGGACAAGCCTCCCTTGATTTACACCCTAGTTGCCATCCCAGGAAACTCAGTGAATATTTAAACAGTGTAAAACACTTTAGTATTGTTTCCGGGTAAAACAGACTTTCTGTCTGGGGCTCAGAGCACTGTAAATAGGGCTTACTCACATGAACGTCCAGTGGGACATTTGAAACTGAGGCAAGATGCAAGACAGTTCTGCAGGCTTTGGGACTGTCCTGGGTTTCGTCGTCATCGGGTATGCTCAGCGCCCACCTACTGAACCCCAAAACGCACAGCACATCGTTGCGCCACCAATGTCACCTTATAGGGAGCAACACCCCCGTTGATAGCTAGTGCCCCATGGGTGAGCGCACCCATGTCACAGAGGCTGAAACTTCCTGTTGAACCCATCTGAAGTTCCTCTTGTGTGTGGCCTTTTCCTGGCTAGCTGTCCACGCTGCCCAGGAGGAGGCAGGCAACCCAAGGACCCCTCAGCAACCTCAGGCCTCCCCATCCCTCCCCCACCCCAGGCAAAGAAGGGCAGAGTCCTCAAACCCTGTCCCTACAGGGTAGCGGCCTCCTGGGGTTTGAGGGCTCCAGCACCTTCATTCCTAGCTCCCCAGGGGCCTGGAAAGCTCCCTTCTGTCCTTCTGAGTTGGGAAATCCCTCAAAACCAATTGTGCCTTCTGGGTGGATCTTGAGGGTCTCTACCAAGGGGCCTCTTTTGATTTATTTATCAGTCTGTTCACTTATTATCTTTATTACCAAAACTTTATCAAGATAACTGCACAAGTCGAAATAAAAATGGCCAAACTAGCCACACCACACCACCTCAGCGCCCTCCTGTGAACGTGCTCAGTTTTCACACCCAGGCAGACTCGACTGCCTATGTTTTCTCCCAATATTCCGCTACACCCCTCTCCTGTCCAAGTCGGCTCCCGTGTTCACCCCCGACTCCCTGTCTCCTTTCCCATCCCCCCCACTCCCAAAGCAAACAGCCAAGTGTGCCTCTTTCCACGACTTTCTGCACACGCACAGACTCATAGACAGACAGACACACTGACAAGGATTTTCTGACCTCTCTTTGTAAGGATTTGGCATTTCTTTCCCTAAAGTACAATTTGACTACATAAATTACTCTGCACTGTGCCTTCTCAATCCTCGATATATTATGGACCTTCTCTGGATCGATACCTGGGGTCCAACTCACCATCTTGAAATAGCTGTCTAACTTCCCACAGCGTGAATCTGCTATGCTTTGTCGACGAAAATAATCCATAACCAATCTGTAAATGAAAATTTGGGTGAGTTTATTCTGAGCTAAGATCTGAGGACCATGGCCTGGGGCCTTCCTTCCCGAAGGAAGAAAGGGCACCAAAGAAATGAGGTGGACAGAATGGTTATATACCCCCAAAGAGGGTGCTTTACATATGATTGAAATGTCCCTCCCACAATAGTCACAAGATTGCCCTGTCGGCACAGCACTTGATGGACACAGCAGGTAGTGGGTCTGCTATCTTGGTGGTGTAGCAGGAGGCAAGTCTATTGTCTCGAGCTGGGCGGTCACAGGTGAGCGCAGCAATTAGTTTCTAGCCTAGGGAAAGATACTTAATCCTTAAGGAGACATCAACGTTGGGAGGGGGAGGGAAGTTGCGCCTTTATCTCAAGGGCCTTTTGGTCTTGCCATAGGGAATCTCTAAAGCAGATATACAATGCATGCTCAACGGCCTCGGTCAGGCCCTTTTGGAAAGACAAGGTCAGGCCGAATTAGGTTTACACCAAAATGGCTTCCTCATATATTCCAATATATCCTATTACTTGCCATTTTTATTTGACAGCTTTAACCAGGCTGTTTCCGGATTCTGTGATCAACTGTAGTCAACTATCTGCGATCAGCACTATGTGAGTATCTCTGAATGTGCCTCCTTATTCTGGGGAGCTGTTGTTTCTAGGGGATACATTCCTCAAAATAGGATTTGCTGGGTGGAAGGATGTGCGTTTAAGTTGGAGACAATGGAGTGACGAATTCTGCCTGGGGCAGGACAGGACAGGATTCTCGGTGGGGGAGGCCTCTGAGGCGGTTTTTACAAGGAGAGCACGTGGGCAGGGGGAGGTGGTCCCAAGAGTACCCCCAGCATGGTCCCTAAGGCAGATGACAGAACCCCACTGTGCAGGAAGAGAAAGAAGCCCACACAGAGAAAGTCTTCCTGGCCAATTCCATAAGGAAAAGTGCACCTGTGTGGAAACCAGGAGACATGGATTCTGGCCGAGGTCTGCAATTACCTCTCTGGGTGACCTTGGGTGAGTCACTTCCCTCTCTGAGCCCCCGTTCCCTCATCTGGCCAGTTCAGCAGTTGGACTAGGTGGCCTTTAAAACATCTTCCATGCACGCTTTCTAGGATTAAATGAGAACAATGGACGTGGCAGGGCTGTCTGAATTGTAAAGTGCTCATGGTGACAGTGCATTCTTCCTCTGATGGTGATCTCGGTCCACCTGGTTAAATCTGACCCCTCTGTTTCTTACACCCCCCCACACCCAGTCATCCGTATTTCCTGACAGCTCTGCCTCCTAAGTAGATTCTGAACCCACTCATTTCTCTCTTCTCTACCCACTTGTACCCAAGCCACCATCGTCCTCACCCCAGACACCCGAATAGCCCTCATTGATCACATCAGCCGCCAACACCTTGTGAGCCGTCCTGCACACAGCAGCCACGCTTGTCAAAGGAAAATCAGATCATGTCATTCCCTGGCTTAAGACCCTCCGAAGGTTCCTCCACGCTCTTAAAGTGAAACCCGCTCTCCCGACTGGCCCACGAGGCCATCTGTGCATGATTGGCTCCTCGCTGCTCCTTAAACAGGCTCAACTTTGCCTCAGGGCTTCTGCTTGCTCTGTTCCTTCTGCCTAGGACATTTAACCAAGATGGTTGCTTCTCGTCCTTCAGATCACAGCTCAAAGGTCACCTCCTCCAAGAAGCCTTCCAGAGCCACCCAGTACCATCATTCTCCATCCCATCACCCAGCTTTATTTTCTCCTATTTTCTTCATAGCACTTAATGAAATCTGAAAGCATCTCAGTTATTCATCGTTTGCCTGTCTCTTGCTGTCTCCCCCACGAGAAGAGAAGTTGGATGAACAGAACAGGATGAAGGCAGGGGTCTTAATCTGCCTTGGACATCGCTGAATAGCCTGCTCCAAGAATTGCACCTGGAAGAGTAGGCGCTCAGTAGTTGTTTGTTGAATGAATAAACGGATGAAGTCGTGATCAGCTGGAGGCAGCCTGTGCTTGTTGGCCTGTCTCTCCTCTCCTCTCCTCCCCATCTGCTGGCCCAGCCTTCCAGTCAAATCCAGAGCCCACGCACACACTCCTCACTATTTCTCGCTCCTGTCTTGGTAAAAGCTTCATACGCTTGTGCCGTGTGTGGGTCAGGGCTCTTGGTTGCAAGCAGCAGAATTTAGTCCTGCCAGTGAGATTAGAGACTGGATGTGTGAAAGCCTGTCGGGTAGCTCAGGCCCATCTGTCAGACTCGGAAGTCACACGGCCAGTAACATGGCCCCAAAATCACACCATAGAACTAGTCCCTCGGTGACATCTCTGGTGCCTCCACTGGACACCCCAGCTCACACTGTAAAAAGCACAGGACACACTGAAGATGCCCCCAGAACCCTGCAATTGCCCCCTACGGAAACTGACTATAGCTCCTTCCACTGGAACCACCCATTGGTGAGTGGCTAAAAGGAAGAACAAATGTCCACTGAACTCTCTGGGCAACTGGCCACAAAGGTAGACACTGTGACCCATAGCCCCTTCTCTTATCACACTAGAAGGCCGCTCTGGACCGTCCCCCAATTACGCCAGGTTCCCCTATCTTCTGGGGCTGGAGCAGCCTACGTCATGTAAACACAGCCCTGTGGGCCCCCAAGCTTTTCACCTCTTTCCCTCAAAGCAAGAGGTGGTGGCTGAGTCGGAGTTGGAGCAGTCAACCTCAGGGTCTAGGTGGTGATGCCTCAAGAGTCTTCTAGACTCAACTCAGAGCCCACCCTTGAGAGAGGACTGGGCCGAGGAAAGGCCCCCCAGGTGTTGAAGGAACAAGGAGACTCCTTCCTCCCTTGCTTCCTTTCACAAACATTCATGGAATGTCTCCTATGCGTGAACCAACGTCCTAGAAGCTGGTGTGAGAGAACAGGCGTGGTCCCACCACCGTGGGCGAACTGAGACCATCCACCCGAGAGCTTCCTCTGGCCTGTGGCCAGAAGTGCTGACCGTTGAGGACCCTGGAACCCTCAGCCGGCGGCACACAGGAATCAGAGGAGGAATGTTCCAGACTTAGTTCCAGTTGCCCAGGCTGGGGATGCCCCGTCTCCCTCCCCTCCCCGAGTGTGCTTCCCAGGACCACCTCCCACATAAACTGCTTGCACTAAAATCCTTGTCAAGGGGGGGGTCCGCTTCTGGGAAACCCAACCAAAGCCACGTAGAACGTTCAAAAGGGAACATATGACAACAATATAGAGAGTAAGGGGGGTGAGTGAGGGGCTCTGTTGGAGAGGGCTGTCCGGGAGGGAGTGGAAGCCGCCCCTCTGGTAAAGGTCTGATCTGGAGGAGGGGCGTTCCCAGTTCAGGGGACTGCGAGGGCAAAGGGGCCGAGGCAGGACAAGCTTAGCTTCTTGACCAATCCTCCTGGAGAATGAATCTGAATAGGACCATTAATAATAGTAATAATAATGGCAGCTAATGATGCACGGCGCTGACTGGCCCTGCTCCAGGCACTTTCAGTGTGTCCTCCCAACAGTCCCATGGGGAAGTGCAATTATTGCCCCATTTTCCAGAGGAGGAAACTGAGGCACAGGGAGGTGAAGCACGTGGCCCCAGGTCACCAGGCTAGTTACCAGTGGGGCCAGGATTCCCCTCCCCTCTGCTGATGATGGGAACTGCTGTGGGGAGAGGGAGGTCACGGTGTGCTCGCCCCAGAGCCCTGCAGCGCTGGGAGCACAGCAGAGACGTGGTGACAACAAATGACAGTAATAGTGACATTTGTCCAGCACCCACCCTGTGCAGGGCCCCCTTCTAAGAGCTTCACACAGACTGACTCATCTAATCCTCACATTCGCCCTCTGAGGTGGGGGCGGACTGTCACCCTGTGACAGGGGAGGAAACTGAGGCACCGAGAGTTTAAGTAATTTTCCCGAGGCTGCTGGCTGGGGGCGGCTGAGCCAGGGTTCAAGTCCAGGCCGTCTGAACCCAGAGACCCTGCTTGTAACTGCTGCACACACGCCTCGTGTGTGCACACAAACACACACATGCGCACATACAGGCGTGCATGCCTGTGAGCCATGCACACACACATGTGCATGCACACATGGGATAAGGGAATTAAGGCCCAAGGGCTGAGGTGTTTTGCTCATCACACAGCTCGTGAGAGACAGAACCAGGATTTGGTGGCGGTGTTTCTGTGGGGCCTCCCCATTTGGTGCTGGACAGGGCAGATGATCAAGGGCTGAAGTGACGGTGTCGGGATTCCATGCTGCCCTGTCCCTCCACATCTGCGATTACAAAGAGCTGAAATCCAGTCACTCCGGGTCAGTGCAAGCAGCTCCACAGATCACACTGGTGATGCTTTTGCTGGAGGTCAATGCCCTTCTCACAGTGGGTTTTGCTGGCCGCACTCTCCTCTGTGAAATGACACTTGTTGT
Organism: Equus quagga; assembly: GCF_021613505.1. Classification (NCBI taxonomy): domain Eukaryota; kingdom Metazoa; phylum Chordata; class Mammalia; order Perissodactyla; family Equidae; genus Equus; species Equus quagga. Next base: position 98,824,022 of record NC_060278.1, read on the forward strand.
GAGGATTAACTGAGCTGACACCCGTGCCTCGAGCTGTGCCTCGCATGCCGTAAGTGCTCAAGAAATGCTGGCTGCCGTCATTACTGCCCCAAGCATCCGCAGTCCCCTCCCTGACTCCCCAGGGCCACCAGCCCCTGAGACCCTCCAGGAACCAGAGCTGTAATCATCGTTTCAAAGCATCCTTGTTTCCAGTGCCTGATGAACCGTCACCGCCAGCCAGACCCCCAGCCTTCGCTTCGCTGGGTGAGGCTGATTCAATCCAGTGTCACAGGATTTTATTTTTCTTTTCTTCGCCTGTTTCTTTCCTGTACGGATCCACAACAGAGACAACAGCTGCCCCTGGATCCTGTGTTTAATCACTTTAAGAACGTACAGGAAATTGGTGGCTTAGGGACTCAGCGTCAGAGGGCGAGCTGTCACCATGTGGACGGAGCAGGTGGGAGGAGGAGGAGAGTCAGGGCAGGAAAGAGGACCCTCGGGGCTGGGCTGGAACGCTGCAGAGGCTTCCACGGCCTGGCTTAACGGAGGGTCCTGAGCACTTTCTGCACGTCAGAGGTTCCCAGGCAGAGGAAGAAGGGGCCCCTCCAAGGACTGAGCTGAAAAAGGACGGGGTCAGTCCATCGCCCTCCCAGTGAGTGTTTTTCCCTGCAGCCCATGAGAACCCCCATCTCGTGGGTCATTTGAGCTGATTGGCACCAGCAGAGCCCCCACAGTCACCTGGACGCTGCCTGCTCTCTGCTCTGGGCCCAGCAAAGTGAAGTCAGGTGTCCGGGTGACGGGGAGCTGTCCTGGAAATGTGCCCACCTCTCCTGGCCTGGGTGTCTTGGCATTGGGCAGTTTCAATCTTAGGTAACAAAACCACTGTCACTTCTTCTCCCTCCACGCAAGCATATCCCTCTTCACACCAGGACTGAAAGCTCCTCTCATCCACAAATCCAGAGAAATGGGAAATTCTCCCAGGACTGGTTCTGGTGCCTAGAAACCCTTAGTGATGTTTTCTGCTTTGCTTTACCAAATGAAGTGGGCACCAAATCCCAGCACATGTGCTCAGCGATCACCTAGCAATGCCTTGAATGCAAATCATCTATTCCGCTTTCTCTTTTCGTGCCTTTGCTGGACCGAGAGCTCCTTGAAGGCAGGAGCTGATTTTGTGCATCCTGCTGTCTCCCCTTCCTGAGGCAAGAGCTCAAAAAACATCTCAGATGTGACTTGTGAGGAACATGAAGAGCTGACAGTCATCTTCTAGAAAGTTCTGTTGCTCTGGAGGTATCCCAAACAGAGCAATCACTTTTCCTTCAGCCGCAGGTCTCTAGTCTTGCGTTTTTTTATCATGAAATATTTCAAGCCTGCAGAAGAATATACAGAAGAGTATCATGAATGCCTGTGGTCGCATCAGGCGGCTCTGTGAAACCTTATCCTACCGTGTATGCTGCAGAGGTTTTTCTTCTAAAATTGAACATACGGCTTGACTAAGGCCCCCTGGGTCCCATCCCCACCCCAGCCCGTTCTCTCACTGCCCTCAGGGCTCCACTCCGTGTTTACCACACCGGGAGGAGCTTTGTGACTTACCACATCTACGCGCCTGTCAACCTTGCACCCTACGGTTTGTGTGCGTGAACGCCATGCAGCTTTCTGCAGCTTGCTTTATGGTTTGACTTGATGACCATAACACGTTCCACTGGACGGGTGTGTAATAAGCAAAGGAAAATAGGCATGCTGCCTAATGACATGAGGAGTAATATGGAGGGAAATAAAGTGGGGCACGAAAGAGCGAGGGGGATGCGAGGGGTGTCATTTTAGATGATGGTGGAGGACATCGGAGTGGAGATCTGAATGAAGCGAGCGTGTAAATCTGGCAGAGGGTGACCAGTTTGTTCCAGCTTGTTGGGGACGTTTTTAGCGCTGAAAGTCCCAGGCGGACCAGGACCACCTGAGGGCAGAGCTTTCCAGAGGAAGGAACAGCGAGGAGAAGGGATCGGAGGTGGAGTGAGTGCCACCTGAAGAACAAGGCCCACAGACGGCAGGAAGCCGCCGACCGGCGGGCTGCACCAGGGGCACAAAGAGAGCGCTGCGTGCACAGCGTACGGGGCCGGACGCAGGAGTTCTACACAATGTGAATTCAGATTCACTCCTAGAGATTTCTTTCTATAATTTAAAAAAGTTGTCATCCAGTAAGATTGGTATTTTTTTTCTATGTGTGCATTTCTATGAATTTTAACACAGGTGGAGATTCATGCCACCGCCACAATCAGGATCCAGAATAGTCCCGTCACCCCCGAACTCCCCTGTGCTGTCCTTTTAATAAACCCCTGGCAAGTATCGATCTGTTTTCCATCACTATCACTTTGTCCCCATGAGGGTGATGAATAGGATCCTCATAAAGGATGTAACCTCTGGGGCCTGGCTCCGTCACCAGCATACTGTCTTCGAGACCCACCCAAATTGCTGTATGCACCAATAGTTCCTTCCTTTTCACAGCCCGGTAGTATTCCATGGCATGGTGTGTTTATCCATGCCCCGGCTGGAGGACATTTGGGCTGCCTCCAGCTTTGGGGTTTTGGTATCTTTGGGTTATTTTTGAGAATTTCACAGCAATTACCCTCTGGATGTTGCAATGGCCTGCAGAAAAGTGCTTCAGACAGGAGCTCTGCTCTGTATGAGATCTGCGTCCCACATTGATTAAGATCCAAGGATTTTAGGGAGGATGGCCCCTCCCCTCCCCCACCCCACGAAGGCAAACCCTGATCGCTCAGGGTGCTCCCTTTAAACAGCAGAGAACAAAACAGTTCCAAGCCCAATTTCCAGCTCTCCTACAAACCTTAGGTAATCATTTCTGTCCCGCCCTTTCAAAAGGGCTAGGACTACTAAAAAAAACTAATAAATTTCATTATGTCAGGAGCCTTAAAATAAGAACAAAACCCAAAGATCAAAGCGTGGTCCCTTCCGTTCCAAGTAGCCTGACCAGAATCCCTGGACACCAGGACTCCCTCCCCTCCTGTCGTCCAGATGGAGGGACTGGCTCTCGAAGGACCCCGCAGGACCTCGCGGCTGGGACCGCGGCCTCTTCTGTCTGCGAGCTCGTGCCGTCAGGCCCTGTTGGGTTGGGTTTTGTTTGAGGTTTAAAGGATTTCAGCCTTGGGGGTGGTCTCTTCGGATTTCCTCCTTCTTTTCCCTTTTGATGCTTAAAAATACCCCACGACGCTAAAGAAACAGCCATGGATGAGGAGATTGGAATTACACAGGATGTAATTCCCTTTCACGTAAACGCTGAAGTGTGTCACCCCTGGGGATGTGACTTTTCTGGTGCAAGAGCTAAAAAAGTGAGGTTTGTTTAAATAAAGAGGCAGACTTGTCAGATGTAAGTAGAATAAGAATAAGTGGATACTGACCTGGCTCCCTGCGCTAGAATGAAGGCTGCCCGGGGGCAGGGCCGGCTGGCTGCTCATCCTGAACCCCAGTGCCCCTAATGGTGCTGCCACGTACAGAAACTCAGAGGATATAGAGTAAGAGTGAAGGATCCAGTCACCCACTCCCGCACCATGCCGTCACACATACGAAACTGCCAAATAGAAGGATGTCCGCGTACAGCCTAAACTCCTTTCATGAGGCACCAGAGGCGAGCCCCTTGCAATGTTGGAAGCAGGGTCCCCGCCCCAGATCCCTCCTCCGCTCACCTGGGTGGACCTGCACCCTGCTGGCAGGGCCTTATTTCCATTCAGGCCCCTCCCCACGCTTCCTGCCAGGCTGTTCCTGTGCGCAGGACCCCTCCTTGCCTGAGGCTGAGCGCCCCCAGGGCTATGTCCAGCTCCAGGGCTTCTTGCTCCTTCTGGCCTGACTCCTCACTCCTGCCCCCTCAGTTCAGGGCTCTCCTGACAGCCCCGCTCTTAGGTGGCAATGTCAACACAATTAGCATTCTGCATTCTGCCTGGATTTGCATATGCCGGCACCTTTCATGACCTCATCTGTGCCATAATTACCCCGACTTTGCTCTGACATTCCAAACTTTTCAATGTCGCAGGCGTCTCTTCTCTTTCCTATGTTTACTTCGGTGGGACTTCTAACGAGGTTACCGTTACCGCAGACCCAGGCTTTCCCAGACATGAATCAGGCTACAAAAAGGCAAAAGGATCGATGCCCTTTATGCATCATTTCTGCCTCTGGGCACGGGGGAGGGATGAGGCCTGAGGTCTTTTCCAGGCAAATCCCTCATTGTCCCCTGCATAGGAGAAAAGTGTTCTGGTCTTTGTGAATCACACAGGACACGTAGCCAGGATTTCCACAACAGCTGAGTGAGTGACATGAGGAGGGCGAGAGTGATGGTCCTGTTGGCTGCGGAAAAGACGGGTGTGCAAATTCTTTAGAGCAGGCTTTTTCACACTTTTTTGACTGTGTTATGGACTGAATGTTTGTGTTCCCCCCAAACTCATGTGTTGAAGCCCTCACTCCCAGTGTGGCTGGAGTTGGTGACGGCGTCCCTAAGGAATTAATTGCAGTGAAACCAGGTCATTGGGTGGAGCCCTGATCTGACAGGATGGTGGCCTTATAAAAAGAAACACCAGAGACCTTGTTCCCTCTCTCCACACACACGCACTGAGGAAAGGCCATGTGAGCACACAGGGAGAAGGCAGCCATCTACAACCCGAGAGGAGAGTCCTCACCAGACGCCAACCCTGCTGGCACCTGGGTCGTGCACTTCCGGTCTTGAGAACGGTGAGAAAATAAACATCTGTGGTTTAAAGAGCCAGTCTGAGGTCTTTCGTTTTGGCAGCCCGAGCAGACCATGGCAGACAGTGACCCACAGTTAGAGACAGATGTTCTATCAGACGTGGGGCAAGCGCACGCGTGCGCTCACACCCATGTACACACACTCACACGTATGCACACATTGCGTGAAACAGTGGTCATCCTTGCCGCATGGAGGCACACGGTATTTGCTCTGCTACCACATTCTATCCTAGTCAATTCTGTCATATTCCATTCCATTTCATAGTTTCAAAATGCTGGCTGTGACCGACCAAATCCGTTTGATGACCCCTTAATGAGTGGCAGGCACGGTCTGACGACACTGTTCTTCCCTCTGGTTCTTTTCTCTGACCTCGGCCTCCCTCTCATAAGGACCCTTGTGATGGCATTTAGGGCCCACGTGGATAATCCAGGATAATCCCCATCCTGAGACCCTTAACTTAATCACATCTGCCACGTGTCTTTCACCACGTGAAATAACATAGTCACAGGTCCTGGGGGTTAGGATGTGGGCATCTTCGGGGGGACATTATTCAGCGACCACGGAGTTGTTCTGAGGATTAAATATGTTGAGCACTTACAGGTGTACCTGGCACATAGTAATCACTACTTACATATTAGCTATTAATATTATGATTATTTTTACATAGTATTCATAAATCAATTTGTAAAATATTGAACCCATCAGAAAAAATTGGCAGCCAAGTATGGTTTGTAACTGAAAGGCTCTAAGTAGAACCTTCCATAGAAGAAACCTGGTCTGTCTCCTTGGTCCCCATTCAACTTTGTCTCTGCCTGTTTCCTGCTAGATGGGCAGTGGGTGGAATGGCTGGAGCTGGAGCTACTATCTTGGACCATGAGGTGACCCCAGAACTGGAGGCTACTGGAGAAGAGAAACAAAAATGAAGAAATGTGGCCTTTTGAGAGCTTGGCAGAGCACAGCTCCCAGCCCCAGCCTTGGCCTGCCCACCCCCAGCCTGTTACATGAGACAAAAATAAATTTATATTGTGCTTAGGCTTCTGTTATCTGGGGCCTGGGTCACTCACAGCAGAATGTAATCCTACTGATGCTTTAATTTTAATCTGTTTCTCATAAATCATCAGAGATGTCAACTGCATGGAGAGGCCACAAAATGAAATAGGAAAACAGTCTGCGTCTGAAGACTCGAAGGGCTTTGTTGCTCTCTTTTCAATATATGGAACCGAGAGGGAGCCAGTGCAGTCATCCCAGTCTGTCCCAACTGGGGTTTCATTTATTTCTTCCTTTTTATCATCTTTTTAAATGTCGCGATCCTTGAAACAGCATGGAAAGAAAGTGGAGCTCAGGCTATGAAGCCGCATGTGGAAGGAAGTGGACAGGTCCAGACGCAGGGGACCACTGGGCAGTGGTTCTGCAGCGTGAATCCCACGTGGCCACCCAGACACCGGGCGAGGCGCAGCGAGGCGAGAACAGAGCCCGAGGACACGGAGACAGAGCAGGGAGCCTCTGTGGAGAGAGAGAGGAATCTTGAGAACACAACCTTGATTCCTACGGCCCACGGATGTCCAGAGGACTAGTTTGTGCGGTTCTCACTCTCTGCATAGCCTTGGAGGAAGTTTCTTTTGGAGGAGGAAAGACCCATGCGATGCTATGTTAAATTCATTTGGAATTCTAACCAATGCAGCCCAGCAAACACCTGAGACATCCTTAGACTGTTACCCAAGGTGGTCAAGACACTTTCTTGGCTGCGCGGGAGCAGGGGCACTGCTGACAGCCTACCGGGCATCCCCCACGTCTTTTCTCATTTCCAAGCGGTCCTTGGCTTGTTCTGGAACATCCTGCTCCTCTCGGCATCCCGTGGGCCTCGGGAAGCTGACCCTCACGCCCCTCCACCACCAGCCGCAGAGCCGCTCCAAGGGTAATCCCACCTTCCTTGTCTGGGATTGGGTCGATGTGGACATGCGACCAACAGAGGCCACAGAAAGCCTAGGAGGCTTTTACTGGGGGTTTATGAGCAATGCCCTTCTTGCTTCTCTGGGAGAGAATCCAGAAGTGGCCCAGTTTGTCCTGCTGGACAGGAACAAAGAGGTCAGACAGGAATGAGATGAAGCTTAGACTGTGGAGAGCAGAGCAGAGAGATGGAAAGAACCTGGCTCCTCGAGGACGTCTCCGGGTGGCTGAATCAACTGCTCCTGCAGCCCACTCTGCTTTTACTCTTCCGGTTACGGGAGCCAACACATGGCACTACAGGTCGGCCCGCAGACAACGTGGGGAGGATCACCTCAGTTCAGATGGAATCTACAGCGTGTGAAGAAGGGCCGTGAGCTGGGGTTTTGTTGTGTCATTGTGATTATCATCATTTGTATGTTTGTTAATCTCTACTTTTAACAAGAATTCCCAAGACCATATTTGAAAGGTGGCTGATAGGTGTCGCTATGGATATCAGGAAAGGAGAGCACCAAAGAGGCGAGGTTTTAACAATCAAGAATAGGTTGGATTCTGAAAATATAATGCTGCTAAAAAATAATGAAGAAAAATGGTCACAGGTGCTTCCTAAGATGATAAACCAATTAAGATGATTTTCACCTAAGACCAAAGCTTTCTTTGGCTCCACGGCAGCTTCTTACTTAAAATTATCTCTTTTTCCTGGGACCTTTTCAAGTCAGTCCAGCTGACCATGATCTGTAATAAACGTGTGAAAAGATTGGGGCTGACCTGGTGGCTTAGAGGTTAAGTTCACACACTCTGCTTTGGCCACCCAGGGTTTGTGAGTTTGGATTCCAGGCACGGACCTACACAACACTCATCAAGCCGTGCTGTGGAGGTGACCCACAAACAAAATAGAGGAAGATTGGCAGGGATGTTAGCTCAGCGACAATCTTCCTCAAGCAAAAAGAGGAAGACTGGCAATGGATGTCAGTTCAGGGCCAATCTTCCTCACCAAAAAAAAAAAAAATGTGAAAAGCTAAAAGCTGTCATCACACTTTCTATTTAATTGTTTGTGTGTGTGCAACATGAGTGTGCAAGGGATACACAAAGAGACAGAATGAGAAAACTGCAGCTCGCTTCTCTAAATTCATCATCTCCCTATTTTTTTTATCTGTTAAACTTCCTGTTAAGCTCCACTCCCAGGTGTGGTGACATGATGGGGACACTAAGAATGCCACAGTTTGTTTTAGTCCTGAGACCCAGACCATGAGAATCCCTTGGGAAGATTTTAATGTTTAACATTTTAACTATGTTCCTATTTCCTATGGATTCCCCAATGTAATTCCCAATGTCATCATATGGGGTTTTTTAAAGAGGAAATAGGACTTTGGTGAGAACAGTGGTCTTGTTCATGTTCCCTCCCGTGCACCCACCTGTGCACTGGACTTGCTCTGATAGGAAGGCGAGAGGCCTCATCCAACAGAAACCAAAACGCTCCAGACACTCCGGGTTATCTGTGCTCTGCATGACTAAGGGTAGCAGCTTGCAAGTGGGCCAGGCCTGGCGGGGAGGCCCGTGCAGATCCGCTGCGGCTCCGACCCGCTCCGCACGCGGTGCCTGTGAATTCTGCCTTCGGTCGCTGATTTCACGCTCCAGGGAGAAGCTGTGAAGCGCTGCGGGCCAGGATTCTCGTCTTCCTAACAGTTTCCTGAACCCTCAGACACCCTTTTATGGCATTTTCTCCACCTTTTAAAAAATTCAAACGCTCAGTTCTTTAAGGTTAAATCTCAGGTTTGCTTTGGCTTCATCATCCCTTTAATTTCGTGACTTCACCAATAGCAGAAATTTTATTTTATCTTCAGATGTTTTGTGAAGCTTTCTCTGGCTGGGCTGCATTTCTTAAAATCAAAATGAGTCATTCACATATTCTGCATCCATTATTCCCTCCCCGCAGCTTTCTAAATAATGGAGGTGCCTGGGATGCTGCCGTGATGAGCAGCGAACGCATTTGAAATGCCCTGTTAAAATATGCTTTTCATTTCCCTTCAGATCATAAAATGACTTTTCTTCTTTGGGTTTCTGCTGACATGAGAAATACTCTCTTCAAGAATGAGTTGCAAGACACAAGGAGGGTCCTTTGGGACAGATGGGGGTGACTCTGAGTTGCCTGAACTGATTAAGTTGACAGACAGGCAGACACCGCTCCAAAGAGGGGAATCTGTAGGAATTTTGGTGGCCAGATTTATAAACCCCAGGCAGGTGTGTGCTTGGGATTAGGGTTTGAGCATTCCTGCTCATCAATGACTCAGCCCAGATGAGACAACTACCCAGATCTGAGAATGTCACAATGGTGTGGTCCCCAGACACATAAAGCTGCACCAGTTTGTTTCTTGTTTAAATTGGCTTGTGAGAGTTCTTTAATAAACCACAGTTCACATGGTATATTTAGAAATGAGATGGGTTTGAAATCAGAAAATTAACACAGCTCATCCTAAGTTTTAATTCCTGGCACAGTTCTCTTCAGTGTGCAGGAGGTGGCGAGCCTGGGGTCCCTGGGGGGACAGAGCTTTGAGTCCTATACTCGTTTCCTGTGGCTGTTGTTACAAATTACCACAAACCAGACAGATTAAAACAACAGAAATTCATGCTCTCACGGTTCTGGAGGCCGACGGTCCACCGTCAGCCTGTCGACAGGGCCGTGCTCCCTCCAGACGCTCCAGGGGCACATCCACATCTTGCCTTGTCCAGCTTCTGGTGGCTGTCGGCGTTCGTCAGCGTGTGGCCACGTCGCTCCAGTCTCTGCCTCTGTGGTCACAGCGCCTCCTGTGCATATGTCTGGTCTCCCTCTGTCTCTCACTTATAAGAATACATGAGACAGCACGGACAGCCCACCAGATAAGCCAGGATAAGCCCCTTCTCAGGAGCCTTAACCCAATGGCATGTGTTGCCGTGTGGGGTCGCAGACCCAGCCTCCAGGATTAGGATGTGGACGTGTCTTTGGGAAACCACCTTTCAGCCCGCCTCAAGGCCCTCACCTTTCCCTTGTTTAAAATGGTGAAAATGGGTCTCCCCTGAACAGAGGGAAGATCCAGGGTGTGGTCCTTGTTTTCTCTTTACTGCCATAACAAACGACCGCTAACCCGGCATCCCCGTTATTTCTCTGCGTGTTTCTCTCGCCTGGTTTTGACTCCTCTGCCTATCGTATCAGCAACGACCCTGAGAGCCCCTCCTTCTCTCCAGCTGGATTCTTGCTTATTTTTCATTCCCGTGCCTCCCCTGAAACCTGTTCCTCCTCACTCCTTGCTGATTATTGCAAACGCCACCCCACCCCCGACTCCGTCTCCGCTCCTGGCCCCATCCATACTCTCTCTTGCTGTGGAACCCGTGCCTTCCCTTGACCAAAAGCCTTCCATGATTCTCCTTGCCCAGCAATGTGCCCCCAGCCAGACGCCTGAGAACGTACGAGAGGAGTTCCAGCAAAACCCAGGCAATCATTGTTTTAAAGGCTGATATTTATTTTAGTGAGTTTTTAAAAATGTAATCAGAAAGTAAAATGCATGTTTTTACAAGTATTAGTGCTTAGGGTGCGGGTGTAGGTTAAGTAAAGAAAATGGAGTCCTTTCAAAGACATACAGTAAGTAAATTAATATATTAATGGAATGCAGGTATGGAAAAATCGTGGTGGTGGCAAACAGATTACTGATGTTTGAAAGTCCGGACCCACAAGATAAGGTCGAAGTTAGTTTGGCACAAAGGTGTCCACTCTCTGCGCCGGGCTTCCTCCCAGCACACTGGCCACCTGAACAAATGTCGCTTTGGGCAGATGCCCCTCATCCCTCCCTTGAACTAGCACTTTATGCTTACAGGCCCCCAGCCCTGCCCCGTCACACCTGCTGCTCCCTCCTGCTCCTGTAATCCTTCAAGACCTGCTCACACCTCACCTCCTCCAGGAAGCCTTTCCCAAGCGCGAGAGCCTCTCTAGATTCTTTCCTCTCCTGACCGCCTACAGTGCATGTGACTTGATTGTCCTCTATCCATAGCCCATCTGGTTCTTTTCTCCCCTGACTGATGACCCTAAAATGCAGGCATTGTCTCTCACCAAAGACAGTTCAAAGGTAGTTTTATACCCCCTACCCATTCCAAAGGTGCAGTTCTCCTTTGGGCAGAAAGCTGGGGTAAAGCAGCTTCAGGCGTGGCTGGATCCAGTAGCTCAAGTCATGTCTTCAGGGCTCCATTTCTTGCCTCTGTTTCACTCACAGGCAAGCCCTTCTCAGCTTAGGGGCCAAGTCTTACATCCTGACAGTAACAGGTCCTGAGTTCTCTTTCCAGGTAGCTCTTATTGGTTTAGCCAGGGTTGAGTGACCATCAGTGAACAACTTTGGCCAAAGAGAAGGGAGAGTAGAGTATACTGATTGACTAGGCCTGGATCATGAGCCTGTATCTAGAACTGGAAGCTGGTGAGATCAATTCTTCCACATAAAGGGAAGAAGGGATGGGGGAGAGATCGGTCACCAAAAAGAAAATCAGGCTGGACTTCTGGAAAAGAAGAAACAGATGCTGGGCAGACAGAGCAGCAGCTGACCCCACAACATGTTTGTGAGTGAGTGAAGCAGAAAAAAAGTCACGAGAGTGTTGAACACACCGTGGGAAATAGGAGGATACACTCGGAGACAGGGAAAGAATGCATTTGCGAGAAAGCCAGCAGGACTGGGCGTTGCAGGCACTTCGTTATAGCTGTTGTTTGGTCAGGAGAAGAATTGCAGTGATGTGTAGCGTGTAAACACTTAGAAATGAAGGAAAATGTGCAAGGGAAAATGTGTGTGAGTCGCGACCTATTACGGAAACAAAAGGCAATGTGGAAGTTACCGCTGAACACTGAAACCAGTAAATCCTTGTTTCCCTCAGGATCCCTGGTTTCTATCGAGGCATTAAGTCTTATTTACCTGTTTTTAAATATTAAGCTTGCAGTTTGGGGCCATAATTCCTCAGCCCAGAGAAAGAACATATATTTTTGTGTAACGAGGATCACTGGCTCCGTCTGAACTAATGTTCTGTCTAAATCGTCCATCAGATTTGGGGCTCGGCTCATAAACTTTGACGCGTTTGCTCTTAGCCTCTGCTGGACAAAGAAAATGTCACAGGCAGCAACTGGCTGGAGGGACGGGCTTCAGTAGTGGTGGAAAGTTAAATTGGGGTGATTGGGAGAAATCTCTCCTCTGCCCTCATAATACAAGTGGACCAAAAAGGAAAGGACTGAGAACCCCAAACCCTTCTGTGGCTGCAGGAATCACAGGTCACTATTCCCTTCTCTTTCTGTCCCACTCGACAGTTTGTAAAGTGTTTCTGTGTCCCCAGTCCCTCACTCTCCCTACTCACTGGACCTCACAGACACTGGCCTCATTTCTGGTCCTTCAGCTTCCCAGGCCTGTTCTCTCCTCTGGGTCTTTGCATTTGCTGTTCCCTCTGCCTGGCACACTGTTCCCTCGGATGTCCCCATGACTATCCGTCCTCATCCTTCAGGACTCAGCCCACATGTGACCTCCTCAGAGAGGCCCTCGCAGATCACCCAAAAGGAGACAGTAGCCCCACCAAGAAGGTGAGGCATTCTTTATCCTGTCACCCAATCTGCTTCCCTTCACTACATTGTTCACAACCCGAAATTGTATGTGTTGGTGAATTGCCCATCATCCTCCAGCAGATGAATCTCCTGGAAACAGATGAATGTGACCTGCCTCATTCGCTGCCGTGTGCTTAGACCCCAGCCGAACATGGGTTTCCCCCAATATCTGAGAGGAGAGCGTTCCCATGAAGCCTTCCATAAGCCAAAATGGCGCAAAGTGATGAAGTAGTCACCTTAGCGCACACCTTGCTAACAGATGCACTGAATAGATCAAGATGAAGCACAGATGCTCGCAGACACAGTTCGAAGCTGTGGCTTGATGCTGGGATGCTGAGGATCATTCCCAGGAAAGGAGCTGGGCGGTGCCACACGCTGATCATGGTGCGTGCTGCCTCTGTAACGGCTCGCTGCAAAACAAACGCTGAACGCTATTTTTGCTTCTTGCCTTTTTTCATAAAAGCAAAAATCCTCTTTGGATTTCTTTCAGTTAGTGAAAACAGGTAGAGCACTAACATAGATCTTTCATAAAAGTGAAGTGGCCTAGAGTGAACTTTCAGAAAGTGGGAGATGCCTGGAGCAGGTGGACAGGTGCTCAGTGAATGTCTATTGACTGAATCCACTACTTCGTTAATGAAAAGTGGGTCATTCATTTTCCTTCGGGGAGCCGTTACTTTGCGTTGGGGTTGTTCCGTTTCCTTAGTATGCCTCTCATCTCCAGTGAAATGATGAACTTCTCAAGGGGGTCAGCCTCTGTACGACACCAGAGTCTCTCAACCTCAGCACTGCTGACATTTTGAGCCAGATCATCTCTGTTGTGGGGGCTGTGCTGTGCATTGCAGGAAATTTACCAGCAACCCTGGACTCTACCCACAGATGCCAGTAGCACCCAAACCCAGTTGTTACAACCAAAAATGTCTGTAGCATTGTCATGTCTCCTGGGGGGCAAAATGCCCCCAGTAGAAAACTCCTGTATTACACCAGTGCCAATGTAAGCGCCAAGCAAGTGTCTGAGTTACCCTCGTTAGATGGGGAAGTGGCTTCAGTTGTGTCTCCCATGAGGATTTTAAGCCATCACCCTCCTAGAACCTTGTACCTTCACTAAGCCATCAGTTCACTCATCGAGTACTTAGTGAGCCCCTGATATGTACTGGTACCAAGGAGGGAGGACAGTTGGGCTGGGTGGCTGGAGCAGGGCAGGTGGGCTTCTTAAGGCAGAAGCTCTGTTTTGTTCACAGCTGTACCTCCGGACCATAGAGCATCCCCCAGCCCGTAGTAGGCACTCAAGAAATATTTGCTATTGAAACACTTCCAAGAGGAGTAGGGGTTGAAATGCTGGAGCAGATGACAATACTGGTGACTCTGAATGCATTGCACAGGGTGCCTGTTCTTATTCTGAAGAGAGATGTGGGTAAATTGCTCCATCAGGGAATCTAGAAGTAGATCAGGGCTCAGACAGG
>NC_060278.1:98837760-98902870 GCF_021613505.1 Equus quagga
TTGACAATGTTTGAAATGAAGAAAGTGTGTACACTTTAGTTCAGATAGCCTAGTGGTACACATAAATCTCTGGGAAGTCTCAATTTAAAAAATGTTAATACCAGCAATAATAGCAGCTAACACATACTGACTATTAATATGTGTCATGCATTGTTTTAACAATTATTTATTACCCATGACTCAATTAACCTCTGTAGGAAACCTCTGGGGTAGGTATTTTTATCTATGTCTGACTGATAGAGGAAATTGGGGATCAGAGAATTCATTTTCCCTAAATCACTCACCTAGCAAATGCCGGAGCTGGAATTTGAAGCCAGGCAGCCTGCAACAAAATCTGAGCTCTTAACCACAGTGCTATAAAGGGAACAAAAGGTCTTTAAAATAGATATGGTAACTATTTTAAAGAGTTTAGAGGAAAAGATGGACAGAAAGGACACAAAGATGGAGAATTTCAACAAAGAAATTGAAAATTCTAAAATAGAGCCAAAGGACATTTCAGAACTAAGAAATTCAATACCTGAAATTAGAATTTCTTTAATGAGCATAATAGCAGACTGGCCATAGGAGAAGAATCAGTGAACCCAGAGTCAGGTGGGTAGAAATTCTCCAAACTGAAGTACAGAAAGAAGAAAATGGGATAATTTTCTGAAAAGAAAAGAGCCTACAAGACATGCAGGACAATATCAAACAGGCCAGTATAGGTGCTGGAGATTCAGAAGGAAAGGAAAGCGGCAAGAGAGAAGAAATGATGTTAGCAGTTCCAATGGCTGAAATTTGCCCAGAATTGATTTAAGACACCAAGCCAAAGATTCAAGAAGCTCTATGAATACCACGTAGGACAAACACAAAGAAAGCCACATTTAGGCACATTATAATCAAACTTCTAAAAATCAAAGGTAAAGAGAAAAGCTTAAATACAACTAAAGAAAACACAATATTCAGTAGAACAATCAAAATGATGGTTGCTGACTTCTCTCGGAAACAGTGGAAGTTGTAAGGCAGAGAATATCTATAAAGCAAAGGGGTTAAAAACAACGACAGCAAATTGCTGACTTAGATTTCTGTACCCAGCAAAAATGGTCTTCAAAAATGAATATGAAATAAAGATATTTTCAAACAAACAAAAGCTGAGAGAATTCGTCACCCTTAGATCTACCCTACAAGGACCTGTGGGGGAAGTTCTTCAGGTCCCGGAGGAAAGCACAGATCTACCGATAGGAATGAAGAGGAACAGGGAGGTAAATACATGCATAAATATAAAATACTACTTAAAATAAATTAATGATTGACGTAAAGTAGCAGTACTGACAGAGTATTGCCACGTTTATTACGTATGTGGAAGAAAACATATGACATTGATAACAGAACAGACAAAAGCAGTGGGGTTCTACTGTTACAAAGTTCTTATTTGCCACATGAATGTATGAGACTAATTTAAGCTTAATTGCAATACATTAGGAAAGTATATTGTAGTCTCTAGAGCAACCACAAAAATATTAATTGAAAGGACTTGGTGCAAAGACAATAGAGAAAACAAATGGAATAATATAAATACTTAATTAGTCCAAAGAAGGCAGAAAAGAAGGACCAGAGGAACAAAGAATAAACAAGACAAACTAAACACTTCACTTATAAGATGGAGAGCATCAGGCAAGATTAAAATAAATACACTAACAAAAAACCAGACCCAACTACAAGCTGTTTACAAGAAACACACTTTACTCAGAAATAAAAAAGAACAACTGACAAACCCAACATTAAAGACTCTCAAAAGCTTGATGTTCGGCAAGAGAGCTACTTACAATTCCATTTGTATGAGGTTCAAGGACAGACAAGAAATTATCTATGATCACGGCTTATTATAGAAGTCAGAATGGTAGTTATCTTGGGGATGTTATTGACTCGAAAAGGCCACAAGGGAATTTTTAGTGGTGAAGGAAATCTATATCATGATCTGAATGGAGGTTATAAAGATGAGCATGTGTTTTAAAATTCAGCAAGCTGTATATTTACAATTTGTGAATTTATTGTATGCAAATTTTACTCTATAAAAATGTGTGCATACGTACGTGTGTGTGTGTGTACACCTCTTCTCACCACTTTCACTGTTCTGCTGTCCCAGATCAGGTTTACTAGGACCCAGAGGCTGAGATGGGGGTCAGCCAGGGGGTGGTTGACAGGAGAAGTCTCCAGAATAGCACCTGTGGGGAAGTGAAGAAGGCAGAGAAGTGTGGAGGGAGAGGCTCCGCCTCAAGCCTTCAAGAGATCCCCCTGGAGCCCTGGCTTGGGATGGCCCTGCAGAGTTGTGCCCAGTTGAGGACAGGGAGCTGAGTCTTTGCACCCCTGGTCATGGGGTGAGGGCTGCCTCTGGGGAGAGGTTGTAACCTAGGATGTGGCAGCTTCCTTCACACAAGGGCGACTCCCAAGGAAGCACCCAGCTGTGAGCCATCAGCAGCCCACACTCCTGGCCACCAGAGGGATGAGCACCACAGTCCTAAAGGGGAAATGGGGTGGCACAGTGTCCACTGTAACCACCCTGGTCTGAGCCACAAGTCTTGCTCACCTGGACGAAGGCACCAGCCCCTTCACTGGTCTCCAGATTTCCACTCTGGTCCTCACTATGATCTGTTCACCCCACCATTGCCAGGGGTCGTTTAAGAAAATATATCACATCCCATCAGATCTGCTTCCTGCGCAAATCCCATCAGAGTCTCCCCATCACATCTGGAAGGAAATTCTTTACTCTGGCTACCGTCTCCACCTGACTCGTCCACCCCAGCCACACACCAGCTCCTTCCTTTTGTCCAGAAGAGAGCGATCAACTTGTCCTGGTTTGCGCGGGATTTTCTGAAAGTCCCACACCCCAGAAACCCACATCCCAGGCAAACCGGGACGGTCGGGGATCAGAAGACTTTCCGATGACTCGATTAGAGGGAAAACAAGGAATGAGCGGTGCCAGGGCTTTGGTTTAGTGGGTGGGTGAGGGCTGACTGCACTGAGAATGCCCAAGGAGGAGCCAGCCTACCCGCCCTCAAAGCCCAGCCCGAGGCAGGAGGTAAACACAGAGCTCTCTGCGCCCCCATTCCCAGGGGACCTTTGCCAGAAAGCCTGCGTGTGCAGGGAGGGGCGTGCCTTCTTTGTGGTTAGAAAGGTGTGCCGGGGTGTGACGGCGGCCTATTCACCCAGAAGACCTGTGATTCCCTCTCTACGGTAATTGGAGCCCGCAGCGCATTCCATCCCGAAGCCCTGGGGAGCGTGGATCTGTCGGGACTCAGTGCTCCTGGAGCCCAACCTGGCGGGCATGTCAGGGCCAGGTGGTTCTCCAAGAGGGTGCCCACCAGTTGTCCCCCGTCCAGCTCCTCTGGGTGTGAACCTTACAGACTGACACTTGTAAAGAAAGAGAATGGGAGTGTGGGAGGGGGGAGATGAAACAAATTCTCCTATGACCTCCTCCTCTGTTTCAAAGTCAACTCTGAAACTTCGCGCCTCACCCGGCGTCTCAAGAGTGGGTGCTATGGTATTTTGTGCCATTTTCACTGCGTGGGACTGTCAGAGATAGTGCAGAACTTTTAGGGTCCCCGACTCAGCCCAACAGAGGTCGGAAGATCACCCTTTCCTGGCCACAGTGACAGCCCCAAACACCCTGGCTCACTTCCACTCACTCGGGTGTGCATGCAAATCTGACACTCACAATGCCTTCAAAACTCAGTGTGGGAGGTGCGGCGGGGGCCAGGCCCAGGGGCATCACTGGCCGGGGTGAGCTCTTTACAGGGTGCCAAGCCATTCCGTTCTGAGCTCTGATGCCTGTCATAGAATCCCATTAAACCCTCGCCATTCCTGCAAAGAGAAGGGGATGCTATTTACTGAGGGTTTAGCATCCCCAAATTAGACAGTTACAACAAAATGTGAGAAAAGGAGAGAAGGATTGGTGATATCCAGCCAGCAAGCATTCCTGGGGCACTACCTTTGTGCCAGGCCCGGTGTCCGGTGTGGGCAATGCAAAGAATGGAAGTCACCGCCCCAGCTTAGGACCTCACCAACTGGTCAACAGAGAAAACCTCCCGCTGCAGCAACAGCCATGAGAGAGAGCCCCAGGAAAACGGGGGAGCTTTAAAACACAGCTGGGGCGCTGTTTGTGGGTGTTCACATCTATCTAGTGCATCTTGGACAGTAATTTGAAGATGGAATGGAATAGAATAGAATAGAATGATTATCAGATAGTGAAAGCAAACAGTGTTCATATTTTGTCTCAGATATATAAATATGAGTGCGTATTGCCTTGTGATGCAAAATATATTTCATACTGTAAAACATGCACAAAAATGTTTAGAAACACAGGGTAAGAAGGTACAGAGTAAGGGGCTTGAAATAATTGGTCTTTAAACAGGTATAAAAACATGTCATGAATCAGAAACTCGGCACCAGATTTTGGAATAATTTGCAGGCAGAGAGCAGCCACACACGCTGCCAGAGTGTGTCCTGGCGTCCATCAGCGGAGGTGACCCCCAACAGCCCTGGGAGGTGGCGGGACAGGCTCATTCTGCTCGTTGTAAAGATGAGGAGAACAGAGACCTGTCAGGCTGGGAGAATCTCCAGAGGTCGCCCAGCCGAGAGGCCGGAGCGCCAGGCCTGGGAACCGCACCCTGGACTTGGGACCCGAGGGTCCTGCCGCACCAGCTGTCCCTGGAACGAAGCTTCACCCACGTCACGCGCTCTCCAGGCGGCTCTGCAATGACAGGTGGGCTGAGAGGCGCAATTAGGTGTTAGAAAGAGACCCCACCAAGACCGTGAGTGCTGGCTCCCCAGCTTCCTCTCCTGGGAGAACATCTTCCCTCGGCAACTGCTGACACTTTCTTTAATGCTGTCGGCTGTCACCTCCTAAGGACCCTGTCTGGTTTGAGCTCAGGATGTGATAAGGGGAGCAGAGCTTCCCAGTTTTTATTCCACCGCAGCCAGTGGCCCATCACTCCTCAGACTGAAAGAGCCAAAAAATAAAACGAAATGTCAGGATTTCTTCCAGGAGAGAAAAGCCAAATGAAGAAGGCCGGCTTGAAACAGCATCCTGGCTGGGACAGGTGAGCAGCCCCCCGTTCATGTTCCGTCCCCCCATATGCAGGTATGCGTGGAGGGCATCCTTTCCACACTGCCCCCGCCCCCTCAGCGTCCCTCTGAGGGCACAGGGCATTGTTTGTTGATTTGAGGCGTCCACGTGGAGTGGCTTCCGTGCTGACCTGAGTCTTGAGCACAGACGGCTTCGTTTTTGCTGGAAAGTCAATGGGCTCCACGGCGACCCGTGTCCTGTGTGTCATGACGTGTGCCGTGTGGCAGTGCAGCCAGGTGGTCAGGGGCACAGTTTCCGGAGCCCCCCACCTCCCACCCTGTCCTCTGTCAAGTGAGCAGGTCAGAGGGGGCGATCTTGGAGGTTTCTTCCAGCATCCTCCAGAGGCCAGCTCGTGGTATTCATCCAGCGGGCTCTGCTGAGCACGTGCTCTGTGCCGGGCACAGCTCCAGGCTCTGGGGGTGCGGGCGTGGTCCCAGCCCTGCCCCCATGGACGGACTGTGCACTCGTGGCGGGAGACAGACAATGAGCAAGAAATCACTCCAGTGACGCTCGAGAGGATTTCCTGGGGTGAGACGCGCTGGGAAGGCAGCTAACCAGGCTGCAGGGAGGGAGTGACAGGCGTGGGGGCTTGGATGGGGACTCAGGGACCAGGAGGGACATTGACCTGAGTCCTGAAGGAGGAGAAGGAACAGATCACGGGAGGGAACCAGGAGGGGGCTCCCAGCAGAGACGGCAGTGGAGCGGAATCTGAGTGACGGCCAACCCCACCCTTCCCAGTGGGCCCTGTGGGACCCGAGAGAAATGTCCTCTGCCAGCCCCCAGACAAAAGCCCCTGCAGTTGCAGCCAGGGACTCGTTTTGGGGGGCTACACAGAATGGTGGTGGAGAGCGTGGACCCCGGCACCAGGCTGTCTGGGTTCAATCTCGGCCCTATCCCTTACTAAGTAACTCAATTACTGCTCTGTGCCTGTCTCCCTGTTTAGAAACGGGGGTGGCGATAACAGAACTGCGTGAGGACCAGACGGACGAGTCCTCCCAGTGCTCGGCCTGGGGCTGGTGCGGCGGAATCAGAGCAGCTGGATACAGTCAGCAGACGTCCGCGGAGGTCAGAGCGGCCACTTTGAAACCAGCCCACATTCTAACCGGACCTCGGGGGCGTCTTTAACGATAAAATTGCTCCTTGTCAGAAGGAGGGGGGGAAATCACTGCCCAGAACTTTGAAACCAGCCCACATTCTAACCGGACCTCGGGGGCGTCTTTAACGATAAAATTGCTCCTTGTCAGAAGGAGGGGGGAAATCACTGCCCAGACTTGCCAAAGTCCGTAGTCTGTCCTGACACCAGACGATCTTCCAGAAAACCAAGGCTTGCCCTCAGACTGGAGGCAGCAAAGGCCAGGCATGTCTTCACTGGGGATGTGGGTGGGCTGTTACCATAACTGTCTCCACCGGAGATATGGGGAGGGGGTCAGTGAACCACAGACTTTAAGAACAGAAGGACCTTTGGGACCATTGAGTAGTTGTAAGTCAGGGCCCTCAGGCCAGACCTGGGTTCAAATCCCAACCCCACCACTTACCAGTTGTGGAACCTTGAGCAAGTTTCTTAACCTGTCTAAGCCTCGGTTTCCCTATCTGTATGGGGATAATAATCACAGCGTGCTTGTAAGGAACAAGTTTCCCAAATCCACACATGCATCCATATATTCACAGAACATATCATCACATGAATATGAGTTGACCTGGTTCATCTCATGGTCATCACTCAGGACGAGGACACCCTGAAATCCTGAATGCTCGTGGAGTTTGCAGACAGGACCTCAGAGCTGGTGGAGGAAGACCCAGGCCAGTCACAGGATTCACGGGGGCCCCGAGAGAAGCCGCTGAGCCACCACAGCCCCAGTCTAACGCCCTCTGCCGAGAAGGAGGTGTGGTTCTGTGTTCCGCTTACACAGCACTTTTTGGGGGCTCGTCCCCGTTGCCGTGGCCTCTCCACCTCACAGGCTCCAGGGACTGCCACCGGCCAGGAGTCTTGCTTCGTCAACCTTTTCCTTCATTGTGAACTTGTATGCTCCTGTCCTGCTGGATTCCTCGTTCCGAGCCTCCCGGCATAAGAGTCTCGGCCAACCCTTGAAAGGTGCTCTTTCTCTGTGGCCCTCAGCTTAGCGAGTAAGCCCCTCCAGCAGGACCATCACACCCCTGCTGCACAGAGACCCAGCAGCGGAGGGAGGCAGCAGCAGTGCTGCCCTGGTCCCGTCCACAAACCCTGGGAGAGGTAAGAAAGCCCCGCAAACTGCACATGGATCCTACAACAGCAGCCTCGAAACCACCTGTGATTAAACCAAGATGTCAGAATCAATATGCAAAGGGTGTGATTAAAAGACAAGCGTGGCTGGCACCAGAACGTCACTCTTCATTGAGCCTGTGCCTACACTTTTACACGCGACAAAGAAATTAATGACAGCCTGATAAACCTTCAAGAAAAATTAATTACCCCTGCGGCTCGCCCCTCCCCTGTGCTCTCTGTTTAGCCTGCGCTCTCCTGCCCACCCCCACCCAACCCCTAGAGGGGTCCCGGGGCTGCCGATTACACACTCGGGGCTGCAGCATTCACAGCGCACCCAGCTGTGGAGACCCCTCCCCGGGCTCTGGATGAGTATGTTTTCTGGCCCCCTCTGCAGAGAGGCAGCCATGACGACAGCCCGATGAGTCAACCCAGAGCGCTGGGGGTGGGGGGCTTGCTGCAGAGGGGGCAGAAGAAGGCAATAGCGGGGTGGAGTCTGCCCAGAGTGAGGGCTGGGGGAGTTGGTGTAGTGTGTGGTCTGAGATGTAGCTTTCCCCGGGACAGGCCGTGCGTTTCCATGGGACGTGGGAAGGAGAAGGGGTGTCTGTGGGGGTTTCTGCAGAGGCAGCAGAGCTGAGTGGGGTGGCCTTGGTGGGCTGGGCTGAAGCCACGTGTATACAGGGGATGAGATGTCACTGGGGGCTTTGGACAGTGACACAGGGAGGACTCAGGGAAAGGCTCCGAGAGAGGGGTCCATGGGAGTACCAGGAAGAGACAGAGATGAAAACTCACCAGCACCCCCCTCCTAGGTGGGGCCAGGCTGTGGGGGGCTTTCTGCAGGAGGCACACAGCAGCCCTGGGAGCGAGCCTGTGCTGTCCCTGCTGCACGACACCAGGAACCAGGAGCAGAGACAGCAAGCACGTGGGGCAGGGCACGGGGAGAGGGCAGGGAGCAGGGACCACGATCGGCCACCAGTGGGGCTGTGAGCATCCATCTTTGCAGTGACCAAAGGGAGACAAAGTGACAGAGGCCTGCAGGTTCCTGGGTGGCGGATTCCCTCCCAGGAGGGCTCCATGGACAGCGAGTCTGGGGAAGCAGAGTGCAATGGGGCCAGCTCAAGGCAGCCGCTTCAGGACTTGCTCCTTTCTGTGCTCTGAAGCCCCCCACTGCCCACGTCTCAACCCCCTGCTACCCTGGCACCCCAAGTCTCAGTGCCCACTATCCTGGGACCCCGACGTCTCAGCCCCTGGCACGGGGGCTCCCTCCTCACCCTCTCTCTGGTTTGCATGACTTGGGTGGGCACCAACATCTCCATCTGTGCTCCCAGCCCCCGGCGCCAGCGACCTGCAACCTTTGCCCTGTGGTCTGACCTCCTTCAGTCGTGTCCTGCACACCCGCCCCGCCTCGAGCCCAGGCACAGCCTCAAACGGTGGGCCCTCAGCATGGGGAGGGCCTGGGATACCACCTGTAGTGCCCCCCAGGGAGAAGAGGAAATGGTGCTCAAATGGCTCCCATCACACCTGACACCCAGGTCTCCTGGTGATGCACAAGAGGAAGCTTGGCACCGCGTCCTCCTGGCCATCACCGTCTTTCCGTAAGGCAGGGGAAGTGGCAGAGAGGGCACCTGGCTGAAGAGGGTGGCCATGGTTTCCAAAACATCCCTCAGCCACAGATGAGCAGCCTGCCCTCGGATGCGCCCAGGCGGCTGAAAACCAGCAGATAATAGAGGCCCGTGGACTTGCAGAGTCCTGCCCGGATTTCAGTCTTAAGAAGTAATTTACAAGAAATAATTTGCCACATTGAGCGGCTGCCAGGAGTCCTGGCGGACTGGCATTTTCTCTCAGAGGCTGTTCTCCGACTCCAGAGCCAGACTGGGGCTGGGGGCTGCTCCGTGGCCTCAGTGGGCCCTCGTGGTCTGCAGGGAGCCACAGAGTGCGCAGGCCAATTTAATGGACGTTTATGGAGCCCTGCAGGAGGCCATAGCTTAGCATGTCCCCTCCTAATTAAAGGACAGTGGCCAGTTGTTCCCCATCAGAGCTTACAAAAGATGATTGCTCTGGTCCCAGGGAGCTCGTGGGAGCGTGTCAGATGCCAAAATCAGGCAGGCGCCTGCCACCTGGCATTCTTAAAGTGACCCTGTAAAGAGAGACGGCCATTGTGAGGGACACGGTCACCGTGGTGCCTCCATCCTGGCCTCTGGAGGGGTCAGCTCTGCCCACGTGGGGGCAGGAGGACATGTCCTGAACCTGCCCTGCACTGGCCCAGTGGGGCTGGGGGCTTTGAAGGGGGGTGGGGGCTACAGATGCAAATGCCCACAGGCCTGGGGGTCAGGGGACTCATGCAGGGATGGGGGTGGGGGTCCTGGCCACAGGAAGAGCCCTGTCTCCAGCCAGCAGAGGCCACGTGGAAATACGCGCCCAGCATTGCTGGACCTCCCAGCCCCCAGGGCAACCCCGGGGAAATGCAGGCCACTGTCCACTCCAGGCCGTGAGCTGTGTCAGGTGGGACCGTGTCCATCACATCCCACCCACACCATGTCCTCCTCCCCCAGAGAGCCCTCCTTGGCCCCCCAGCTGGAAAGCAGCGGTCGCCCCCTCTGAGCTCCGCAGCCTGAGCAGCACCAGCTTGGTGGGCCGTCGGGCTGAACGTGACTGACCTGTGAGGCGGGTCTAAGTGCCCGGGGGACGCCCTCATCTCGTCTGCCTCTCTAACCCCTGCGCCCCCCAGCCCAGCACCACACACACCCTTGCGGCTCAGGACTTTCTAGAATGAACGATTCTCTCCACGGTCAGAGGTCACACTGTGGATGCATGGCCCAAAACCAGGCAGCAGACGCATCTTATCTGTCCCTCTCGGTGTTTTGGGGGAATATGAATCCAACGTCAACATGTGGACAACTTAGAGGTCTCCCTTGAGAATCAATTGCTTGGTTCTCCCGAGGTCTCAGGAGATGGGGCCACCCTGGGCCCACACCCTCTCATAGCAGCAATTGGTGGCACAAAGTCCAGGCTGCCCCTTTAGACGGGCTTATGCTCCCAGTTTGCCACAGTCTCCACCCCTCCCCACTGTCTCCCAACAGGGAGGCCCAGGACCTGCCACCCAAGCTCCTGTCCTGTATTGTCCATATGCCACCTGCCAGCTGTGGGACCCGGGCGATCTCCTTCCCTGGGTGCTTCCCCTTCTACGATGAAACTGTGATAAACCTACCCGACAGGGCTGGGGGATTGGCTGAGTCCATATCCAGAACCTGCTGGAACGAGTCTGGCAGGTGGTCCTCCCTCAGGGCCTGCTGGCTGTCAGCTGGTGGGGTCGAGCCTTCCTCACTCCTTGTGACTTGCCAGGCCTGTCTGGGCACTTCGCTCTGAATCCCTGTGGATGGAGGAGCCAGATTTGCCCCTTTCTCTCCAGCTTCTCCACCTCCACCTTCCTCCCCAGCCCCACCACCCACTCCGTCCCACACGCAGAGGGCGAGGAGCGCAAGCCTGGAGACCTGCCCCGGGGAGTCCCGGGTTTTCCACAGACCTGACCATGCCACTCACTGGAGACCCTGTGGTGGACGTGTCAAATTCTCTCCCTTCTTGTCCCTGGATGTCCATCCCCCATCCCACCAGTGACTTCGGGACCACGTGGGAGATGGAATCAAGTCCGCACGCGTGTTCTTCTTCCACCCACGTCATCTCAGCAGGGCGCTTAGAACCTACTGGATGTCGTGTATCTTTGGGATTAATCTCCCACAGGAAGTGCTTTGGAAGCATCAACAACTGTGATCCAATTAACGTTGGCTGTGCTTTTCACGCTATTTCACCCCCAACCTCGTCCTCATCCAGGGGACAATGCGGGACCTTCAGAAAGAGGAGCCCACCACTCTCGGGCCGCTCTCTGGGGCTCACTCCTCACTCAGACTGCCCCCCACACCTGCCCAGACACTCTGCATCCTCAGGACAGGTGACCTGGGTGCCCCAGGCCTTGGCGAGCCCTACTGTGCACCAGCGCTGGGCTGGCACTGGGCACCTCAGGGGATGGGCTCCCATCCTGGGGGAGCTGATGCTCCAGGAGGCAGAAGACAGAAACAAGAGCCGAAACCATGGTGGTGACATCTTCCCCCATGGGCACCATGAAGAGGGGAAAGCGGTAAACCAGGTGCAGAGCAGTGACAAGGAGGGCCGAGTGGCTTAACCAGAGAGAGACGGAGGGAGAGGCCGGGACTTGTCACTGTGCCAGCTGTGGGGCCGCCCACCAGGACCCTGGCCTGCTGTCCTTCCTCTTTCCTTCTCCAGTTTTACAATCTCCTCCACAAAATCAACAGCACCCGGACCCCTGGGCCCCGGGTGTCACATGAGACGGAGTGTTTCAAACAGTTTTTAATGCAACCCACAGTCAGATATGCATTTCACAGTGTGACCCACCATGCGTGCACATACACAGGCACACATGCACGCACGCACACACACAGAAGTTCCCCAAATACTACCTACCCCACTGCCCACCGCACCCCGTATTTCCTAATCTGTTCTGTTTGGGTCCATTGTGGACTCTGGGATTCTAAATGCCGGCTCAACCCTCCACATTGACTCCAGGACCCGCGATCATCGCAGCCCACGATGGGACACCCTGGCACCAGGAAACAGCCGCTGTGGACGCGGCCACCAGATGCCATTTATCCACAGTGAGCGGGCGGGTCACCCAGGGAGGCGCCCTCTCCTCCTCCAGCTGGCAGTCGGGGGGAGGGCTGTGCCCACTGGACCCTGAGAGGTCTTGGCCTCCATGTGCCCAGCAGCCTGTAAGGTGGGTGTTGGGGTCGAGGGCGCAGACCTGACGGCAGAGCCCTGGCCTGCACAGCACAGCCCCACATCTCCGAGCTCGGCGGGGAGCAGGCCCCGTGGCTGCTGAGGGGGACGGGCCAAGGGAGCAGCAGGACGAGCTGGACCCACCACCTCCCCACCCGAGACCCCAGACCATCCTCTGACCTGCCTGGGGACCAAGCCTCAGGAGCTCGCAGACAGCCCCTCGGCCCAGAGAAATGGGCAGGACACCACGTGCACACGGTTGCAGGAGTTACTCTGACTGTGTCCATGGTTGTCCTCAGCTGCTCCCTCAGCAGGTCCTCCCCTCCTGCTCCCAACGCCCCCAGGGCAGACACAGGGTGCAGGGCAAGACGCCCGTGGTGGCAGCAGCAGTGATGACAATAGCAACCAGCAACCAACGTTCCAGACACCTACTGTGCGCCCAGCCTGCGGCTAAGGCTCACGCGAACCCACGACCCTTTGATCACATTCGTCTGCCGTTTCCCAAATAAAAACCCCTACCCATTTCTTCACGGGGAGCAAGCAATTTTGGGGGCACTGGCCCTTGCTTTCAAGCCCTTCCTTTTTCTCCTAAGACTCTGTTCTCATTATTTGGAGTGGCATTGGGATCAGAGACCGAGCTTTCGGTGACACTCTCTGAGATCTTCCTCAAAGTCACCAGCTCCACCCGCGGCCCTTCATCAGCTGACCCTCTTGGGTTTCCTTCGCAGCAGGTGCCACTGTCAGAAAAGCCTTTATGCGTCTGGTGTGGTTGGTTTATTAACTGGCTGCCCCACTGGACTGTGTACTCCACACGGGCAGCGACGGCATCTGTTCCCTGCCGTGTCCCTGTGTCTGGAACAGTGCCTGCCACCAGTAGGTGCTCATCAAATATTTGTTCAGAAGTTAGATCACATAAGTCAGAGAGTGGAAACGGGGCCTGGCGGGTGACAGGTTGATTCCTACCAAGTTCCATTCATGGCCGGGGCCGTTTTGGACACCCCATCATCCACCTGAGGACCATTTCGAAGCCCCTCCTCTTCACCGTCTCTTCCACAGCCCAAATTCCTCCTCCAAGTTATCATCAGCCGTTTCATCGGTGTAGCAGCTCTCAGCTGAGCTCTGAAAGGTTCTGAAATAGCAGACACATTTAAATGCCTCACGCTCGCCCAGGCTTTGTTAATCACTGTTTTCCGCCCAAACATGAAACGGGGTTATAAGGGGTGTTCACTCGAAACTGCCATGTGTCGCAGGTGTCAGAACATTTCTGAAGCTGCTCTCTACGGAGAAAGCTTTTTAGAGGGCAAGCTCAGTGACTGGTATTAAGTGGGTGTTTTAGTTTTCTATTGCCACATAACAAATTACCACAAACTTTGGGGCTTAAAACAACACGCTGCTTATCTCACAGTTTCTGTGAGTCAGGAATATGGGCTGGCTTAGCTGGTCCTCTTCTCCGGGGTTTCCTGCAAGGCTGCATTCAAGACGGCAGCTGGGACTGGGGTCTCCTCTGAAGGCTCCAGTGGGGAAGGGTCTGCTCGCAGGCTCACGTGGTCGTTATCGGGAATCACTTCCTCGCAGGCCTTAGACTGAGGGTCTTAGTTCCCAGCTGGCTGTTGGCCGAAGGCCACTCCCGGTTCCTTGCCTCATGAGTCTCCCCAACTTGACACTTTGCATCATCAAAGCAAAGGAAAGAGTCTGCCAGAGGGCAAAAGTCACAAAACCATGGAAGTGACAGTCTGTTACATTTGCCACATGTTATTACTTAGGACCAAGTCACAGGTCCCACCCACACTCAAAGGGGAGGTATCATCACACAAGAGCAGGAATACCAGAAGACACGGATCACTGGGGGCCCTCTAGAGCTTGTCCACCACAATCCACTGTGGCAGGCATCTTCTAAGACAACGCCAAGGATCCCCATCTCCTGGTATTCACCACCTGGTATAACCCCCTCCCTTTTAGTAACTTGCTTCTCACGGGTAGAATCGCTCAACATCCATAGCACGTCAATTCGCGATTCGTTCACATGAGACGGTGACTTCCGTCTTACTAGCAGACTTTCTCCTTGGCTAGATGTGAAGAGGCAAGTTACCACATTGGGGGGACCCATGTGGCCAGGAACTGAGGGGGTTCTTTAGCCAACAGCCAGCTAGGAACTGAGACCCTCAGCATAACAACCCAAAAGGAACCAAACCCTGCCCACGGCCATGTGAACGAGCTTGGCCCCACATCGGTCCCCAGTCCACCTGCAGAGGAGACCCCGGTCCTGGCTGAGACCTTGATGGCAGCGTGCAAGAGACCGTGAGCAGAGGACCAGGAAAGCCGGGCGCAGATTCCCAGCCCGCAGAAACCACGAAACGATGGAGGAGCGCTGTGCGAGCGGCTGAGCTTGCGATAAGTGGTTACTCAGCAACAGATTGACACACTGCGTACCCATAAATCACCCCCGGATAACCGAATCAATGAAATTATTTAGCAGGAAACGCTGAGTGAGTTGGTGGGGCATGACCAGGACAGCGCTCGGCTGCCTTCCCTCCTGGCCCCAGGGCCACCGGGCAGAGCCCCTCATCTGAGATCAACCCCACGCCTGTACACCCACCAAGGCCGGAGCAGACGCCAGGCACCGAGCGTGATGGATCCGGAGCAGACCTTACCCCGCCCTCCTGGAGCTCCGGCCAGAGCGTGGGATCCTCAGAACCCCCTCCCCACTCACAGACCTCACCTGGCCGAGCAGCAGCGGGGCTGGGATCCCTGACCCCCCTCCCCCTCCCCCACCCCCAGGAGCAGCTTATGTGTCAGCCTGTAGCACACAGCTGACGCCCCGAAGCCTCCTTGGCTGCTTGGTAATCAGAGCAGGAACCTGTGCGGAGGTGGGACTCTCATTTTCACTTAATTGGAAAGTCCGCCTCATCAAAGAGAGCACGATGCTCGATGCTCGGTGGCCCTTTCTTCCCTCGCCAGTGACCATTAACCTTTAAAAGACGCTTTCTGAGCCGTCTGCTGAGGCTCCTTCTCCTGCCAGGTGTAATGAGACTCATAAATGGCGAAAGTGAGAAATGCCACAAATGAGAGGCCCCAGAGCAGGGCCCTGGGCCACCCAGCCAGGCGGGTGCCAGGAGAGGGGTGCCAGGAGAGGAGTGTCAGCAGCCTGGCGGCAGCCCAGCCCTCAGCCACAGGACTCCAGGACGGCCCGGGCCAAGTCTCATTCAACAAGTAAGCTCGACTGAGCCGACGGTGGCAGAAATAAACAAGTGAGATCTTGTCATTCCTCTGGCCAAAACCTCTGCTGCTCCCACCTGACTCAGAGCAGAATCCAAGTCCCTCCAGTGGCTGGGGGCCTGCTGACTTGACCCCTCCTCACCTCTGATTCCCCTGCTCCTCCACCCCTCATTCTCTCCTCTCCAGCCACAGGCACCTCCTGGCTATGGATCCATGCCCACCCCAGGGCCTTTGCACAGCCATTCCTTCTGCTGGGAATGCTCCTCTCCAGATAGTCTCAGGCTGCTCCTTCTGTCGCTTTCTCAGGGAAGCGACCCTGACCCCACTTTAAAGTAACACATCCATCACTCCCTCCACGCCCACCGAGCATCTCCCTGCCTTATTTCCCACCAAAGCTGACCAGGACCTGACGGACCATTCCTTTGACTGATCTACATCAGCCGGCGTGTCTCCACATCGGGATGTGCGTCTGCTGCACCAGGGCTGGGATCTGGCTGTTCTGTTCACTGCTTCGTTCCCAGGACCCAGAACAGGACAGACACGTAGTGGACGCTTCATAAATATTTGAGGAAGGAATGAATGAAGGAAGGAATACGATCACACCTGAAGGACAAATCCCTGGGACTTGGAAGAACTTCTTTATTAACGGGATAGAGAGTTCTAGAATCCACATCCCTCACTCGCCGAAGGGAAAGATGAAGAATACAAATCACCGAGTGGGACGGCCACCTGCCCTGGGTCGAGCTGGCAACACACTGGCTGTCACAGTGACGCCCCCCGTCCTAAGGGGCCGGGACACGAGCTGGAAAAGAGCGAACATCCCAGCAGCCGCTGTTCACCCAGCAGCGCCGTGCTGGGGACCGAGATTGTGGGAGCATCCGGCTGGTGGATTTCTCGTTGCCTGGAGTCCTCTCCCCACAGACCTCGTCGTCCGGGTCTCAGCGCAGATGCCACCTCCTCAGGCAGCCCCACCTCCCTCCCCTCAATCATGCCACGTGGTTTCTCTTCCTCAATGGCCTCGTTGCTCTCTGCACTTCCCTGGGTCACCCGTTTATTTACTCGCTTATTCTCTGTCCGCCCCCAGTGAGGAGATCAGCTCCAGGAGAAGGGGACCCGCCTGTCCCGTCCACTGCTGAGGCCCTGTGCCCCTCAGGGCCCCGCACACAGCAGGCGCTCAGTAAACATTTGTGAAAGGAGCGGTTAGAGGAAACCAACTGTGTATGCATTTGGGGAACTTATAAAATAATATGGAAACGTTCATTTCTGAAAGCGCCTGCAAGCACCACTCGCTGTCGTCTCAGGGGGCTCAGATGTGGCCTGACGTGAAAACAGTTATGAAGACAGGAGGGTGGCCCAGTCAGCTTCCCCAGACCCCCTCTGGCTTTTCTATACTTCAGGGAAAACGTCACATTTCTTTCCTTTGAATCTGTGTTCATTGAAGCCCTCAGTAAAGATGGAATCTAGCATTATTTGCTTTTTCTTTTTTCCCACAGGACATGGTCCCTTGAAAAGCTGGTTCGGTGTCTGACGCCCTCCTCCACCTGGGAGGATCGTGGCGTAGTGTTCAAGGGGTTTAGCCATCCAGGAGTCTGCAGTCTGGGGACCAGGACCCCAGCCCCCTTCTGCTCCTGCCGCCAGCCCAGGTCCCCCTACAGCCCGGCCTTGGAGCTGCTGCCGCCAGAGACGAGGACTGCGATGAAGGGCCCCGTGAGGTTCCGCCAGCTGTGACCCCCTTTCTCCCTCTGGGTCCCTCCCGGGCTGGGGAGGGCATTGCGCTGGGACGGACTCCTGGAGTAGATGTCGGCTCTGTGCTCCTGCTCCTCCGGGGACAAGAGCCCAGTGGGTCTCCTTGGAGGACTTGGTCACCCCGATTCCCACCTCTGCCCGCCAGCAGGCTCTTCCCGTTCACTCCCGCTGCCCCGAGGCCGAGGCCGCCCGGTTCCCACCCCCTGAGGCCTGGTGCTCTGCTCCCCCATTTCCTCCTGGTCGGTTCCTCTTGTCCTGGGCTCAGAATCTGACGTGGAGTCTGCTGCCTGCAGCTTCAGAGCCCCGAGTGCTGCGCCCACCCCTCCCACCCAGGACAGGCTCGCCCGAGTCTTCAGTCCCAGGAGGCTCCTTCCAGGCGTGTCATGGATGGCAGGGCTTCTCCAAGGAGCTGCGGGACCTCGAAGCCCTCGGAAGCATCAAGAGCTTCAGAACAGGGGCCCCCACAGGAGGCCACCATGCGAGGACCCATGGAACAGGAAAGGCGGGGGCATGGCTCAGGCCCCGACATGTTGATTCAGGTTCATGGCTTATGTTCCCCTCCCTAAAATCTCCTGCCAACAGGCAAGCCCCTGGGTCTCGGCTCACACCTGTGTCACCCTGCTTTGACCTGAGGGCTGGCCAAGCTGTCTTCATTGCTCTCCCAAGGAGCAGCGAGGATGGCGGGAAGGCAGGGGGCGGGGGGGATTGGAGGGGTCATTGATTTGCACATAAACATGGGAGTGAGCAAGGTCAGGAGCTCCAAGTCCCCTGGGGCTAACAACTGCTCCGGGAATAATGGTCCCTCTTAACGTTTAATTAAACATTTATCAGATGCATTTCCATGGGAGCCCCCATCTTCAGGAGTCCTCTTCACCTTCCTTAGGGACGAGCCTCCAGGGTGAAGCAGTTAACAGGGCCTGGCGCCCAGACAGTCTGCTGAGCTGTCAGAAGACGGGGCGCCAGCAGGACACGGTGCTCGGGGCCCTGTCACATGTGCAGTAGATGAGCCTGAGTCCGCAGCACCCTGAACTCCAGAGGCTGAAGGGGCGGGTCTGGGGTGCCTGCAGGGTGCCCACTAATCACCTGCTAACTGGGGTGACCGAGAACTGAGCCGAATTCCTTAGCCGCCCGTTGGGGGCGGGTTTGGATTCTGGTCCAGAGCCCTCCTGTCTGCACCCCGGCCCTGACACACCCCTTCTCCAAGTGACGGCCGGAGCTCCAGGTGAGACGGAGCTGTGGGCACAAATGACTCCTGGGGGCAGGGACTCGGTTTCCTCATGGGCTTGAAGACGGGCTCCAACCCGCCCCGAGAAGGTGGACCCCAGGACCAGCTGGTCCCAGCGATGAACTCTCCGCAGATTCAAAGAACAAGAAAGCACATAGAGTCGGATTTGCACAAACACCCTTCCCCGTGTGCCACTCTGCCTGTGAGGACACAGCGACACGGGCACACACACCCGCCAGCGGGGGCTCTCAGGTGGGAAACATCACCTCCCAGCACAGAGTCTGGGAGGGAAGGCCAGACACGACTCTTCCTGACGCCTCCTCTGTGCTTCCAAGCAGCTCCCTGTCCCTCCACAGCTCTTCCCCAGCGTCAGCCAGTGGGGGACACGCTCACGTCTGCAGGTCTCAGGTCTGAGCCACCCCTGGCCTTCCTTGAGCCATCAGGAGTGGACTCATGGTCCCTATTCATCAAAAGTGGTTCCCAATTATCACCAAACACTGACTAAAAGTAATGAATGTCTTAGAAATGTTCCTTTTAGATGAGCTTCTTAATAAAAGTACAGCCACCACTTGATCATCATTTGGCCCATTATCCCCCAGGGAGATGGACGGTGCCCTTGGCTTCTCTCTTTTTCCTCCAAAGAAGAAAACAGGTCAGGTTAAAACTACGTGAGCTGTGGAATCAGAGTGTCCTGGGTTCGAATCCCAGCCCTGATACTTCCTGTGACTTTGGGCAAAGGATTTCAGTCATCTGGACTTTAGTTTCTTCACCCGTAAAATGGGTGTGACACCTGCCACCTGGGCTGGCAGGCAGGAAAGGGAAGAGCACACGTGTGACCCTTGGGCTGCACCTGTGCGTGCCTGCTCTTCTGTCCCCACGCTCAGACGGACACGAGGAGATCACTAATTCAGGTGATGCTGCGAAGAGCCCTGGAGGGAGGATGAAAAGCAAGCCTCTTGATCAAGCATTTGCCGCCTCCTTCCTTCCTCACGATGCGGTTTGGAGGCAGCGTGAACGGAGGCGCATGTGAGAGACGCTGAAGCTGTGTCTCACCTTCCCAGGCTTTGAAGTGGACGCACATCTTAACTATCTCAGGGGACACGTGTGCTCAGATGGTGTTAGTGACAGGTGATGTCCATTGAACGCTCACCGCCTGCTGTACTAGGCACACACGAGTTTAATCCTCACAACCACACTTTGAGGTCGATGTTATCAGACCCATTTTACAGATGAAGAAACTGAGGCAGAGCTTCAGTGACTCAGCCAGGATCACAGCTCTGGGACCTGGATCCATGGGGTCTGCCTCCAGAGCCTGTGTGTTTTGCCTCTGGGCACCAGGGAAGCCAGCTCAAGAGCCACACTTCTGCAGGGTGACCTACCCCCAGCTACACAGTGTCACCCTTACATGAGTCTCAAGGATGCTAAAGTCTTGTTCCCGGAAACGGTCAGGAACAGCGTGCCCTGGCATAGAGGGTGGAGAGCTGCCTGGCGTGGGTGCTCAGAGAAGGGCACTTGAAGGGTGTCTGGTCAAGAGACATCCTTGCTCCTTCAACACCCGTTCTCTATGATCCCTGGCGAGTGCAGTGGGTGGGCCAGCTCTGACCAGGAGCAGTGGAGGATGGGTGCTGAGTTCTCCGGACCAGAGAGGGCACCACAGACACATGTCCCTTGAGTGAAAAGAGAGACAGATGGGGTGGAGACAGCATGCATTTGCTTTTTGAATGAAACCCCATCAGTGGGTTTTTCTGTTACTAATGGAAAAGGGGCTTCCTTTCCTCTGGGACGCTAAGCTAGGAGAAGGTAAGCATGGGGGTCTGCCTGCAAATGAAGCCAGCACCAAAGAAAATCAGACTTGAGAGATCCAGAGAAACTGAGTCCTGATGACATTTTGTGAGCACCTGGATACAGCAATACCTGAAGTCAGTGTGCCTCTGAACTGTCAGTTATGGGAGTCCTTACATTCTTTGTTTTTTGTTTGCTTGTTTAAGCCAATTTGAATTGATATTCTTCATTTAACACCCAAAGAGTCCTGACTAAAACAAAAACCAAGAAAATCATGGATCAGTCTGGTTTGGAGTAGCCGGGCTCACTCATGCCATCTCTGTATAAACGTTATGTCTTAATCACGGAGGTCATCCCAAGAATATTTTTCTCAAGCTCTACAATTCCCTGGAGGAGAAGGGGAGGTAGGAGAGGAGATAAAATTATTTTTTAATTCTTACGTTATTGAAAGTCGGCCATGCACACTGCATATGAAAACTCTCGCTCAAATTACATGTAATTTGATCAGCTTATGAAAGAGAAATCCTTTCAGAGGTTGGTCTGGGTGCTGCTCTTCGCACAAAAGCAAAATTAAGGGCCTTGGTGAATATTATGCATCAATTCCTATCATGAAAGGAGACTCTCCCGGTGGGACATGAGCTCCCCATTCCTGAGCCTGGCTCCAAAGAGCCCACTTAGGAAAACCTGTTGCATTTTGCTCTCTTGGCTCAGGATTGCATTTTAAAGGAGGGATCCTGGTGAGAGGTGGCACCAGAAGGTTCTCGTTTCTTCCCAAAGGAGGGTGGGGCGTTGAGGGGTGTCCTCACCTGGACGGCTAGACGGGCCATGGTGCAGTCGAGGTTCTTGGCCATGAGGGATAGAGACCCAGCTGGGTGACGTGAGTCCAGTGGGCTTTCCCTGCAGGATCTCGAGCCCCACGGACTGGATGAGACGGAGGACCAGGCGGGAACCGCAGGAACCATGGGGCCGAGAGGCGGCACCTCACACCTGGAACCCACTGATGGGGATGAAGCCCTGGGATGGGGAACCTCCCTCCGCTCCCTCCCCTTTCCTGCACTTGCTCAAAACAAAGTCCCAGAAGGAGCGAGTGAGGGGCCAGCCTCAGACCAGGGCCCACCCCTCGGGAAAGTAAGGATGGGGAGGGAGGGCCTCACGCCTCAGCTTTCCTGGTGGAAGGTGTCACCAGGAGCCACCCCGTGACACTCCCACATGGGGAGTGGCAATTCCCAAAAGGAAGTGGGGCAGCTCCAGGGAGGCGACATGGATCCTGGGCAGCCAGAAAGGACCCCTATCGCCTCCGTGTCACTTGGGACGGGACCACAGTGGCCTTGAATGCCGGACTAATGACTCAGCTTCCTCTAGAGGGGGCGGGGTGGGGGCCACATAACGATCTTTGTGCAGAAGAGGCAGCTCTCAGGACTCCAGATCCAACTGAAATGTTGCAAGGCTGTGCTTCCGGGATTATTTATTTTTACAACAAATATCTATCACTTTTATAATAAAAATGATTTTTCATTCAGAAAATTAAAAAGCTGCCAGTTCTGAGAGTAGCTGTAAGCGGCAGATCTGGGACCTGGACCCATGGGGTCTGACTCCAGAGCCTGCGTGTTTCGCCTCTGGGAACCAGGAAAGCTGGCTCAAGGGCCACACGTCTGCAGGGGTGACCTACCTACCCCAGAAGTCGGGGCTAATGGATTCAAATGCCTCCAATCGCGTCCTCTGCCCACTTTCGGTCCCCACTGTGGCCCCAGGGCTATGGTGGGTGCCGGAAGATGTCAGAACAGGAGGTCTCGTGGAAACGCCGCTTCCAGGTGCCCAGCTGGGCCTTCCGTTTCACAGCAGACCGTCCCTTAAATTACCCACAATAGGATTAGATTGGGAACAATCACTTGCTGTGTCTGACTCATGTAGACACAGCCGACACACACATCTTGCTGTCGACATTTCTTGGCAAACGGTGTCACTTGTCGGATTTCCCTCTTCTCTGCGGTGGCCCCCTTCCTTAAGGTCCCGCACGCTTCAGGCCAAGCAGCAGTTTTCGGGGCGTCTCACCCCGCCCCCTGAAGAGCAGCACCGAGGCCAGAGGTGTGATCGTGCAATGTTCCCTGCACACGTCCAGGGGCCCCGTTCCCACCGGGTGGACGTGAGGGGTGGCCCTGGACGTGTGCAGCGCCAGCCTCTGCCGGCCACTCTCTTCTCAGGTCCTCAGGGAGACCCTTACCCATCCTAGAACGTCAGGTCTGGAAGGTTCCGTGGAGTCCTCTCATCTCCATTTCTTCTCGGACAACTTTGCTCAGTGGCCTGGCTGCGCTCCCTGGCCTTGGGTTTCTTGAGACATCACCCAGCAGAGCAAATCTCGACATCCAGGTCCAGTCCACCGTCCTGGGTGGAAGGACCAGGACCGGAGGCCTGGAGGAGAGGCATGTCCGTCAGGGATGCTCACCAGGCAGAGCAGGGACGAACGACTGGGCAGCATTTTATACTTTGCAAAGGCCTCTCAACCCCCGTGGTCACATTTGACCTTCAGGATAGTCGGTCAATGGCAGACAGCCCTGCGTTCACACACCTAAGACAAGACTGATGGATGAGGCATCGTTGTTCTATGGACCACTAAGGAGGAAAACGCTGCCAATTAAATCGTGATGCATAAGACTCCATCGATTATGTGACACAACCAGATTCGAGAGATATTAACATGTGAAAAAGGTGCATCTCAGAATCAGTGCAATTCAGCGTTCTTCCCACCTTATAGACTCAGAAACTGACTCCATGGGGTTCTAGTCTGTTCACACACAGCTGGCCAGAGGTCAAGGCTGGGCTGTAACCTCAGCCCCCAGGCAACCGTGTCCAGTCTGCGGTGGGCGGGGACATGCGCCGCCCCGATCCCCCTTTGAGGATGGATGTGCTGCCCGGTGTGGGAAGTGACGTCTGCAGACAGCCTCCCACCTCTTAACCCGACTCCCAAAGCTCAGTGGAGAACAGGTGAAGGCATCGCATAAATAACGACAATTCAGGGCCGTGTGTGCTCGTCCCTACTTTAGAACAGCGGCCTGGGACTGATGGAAGAAGCGGGATGAGGTGAAGTGTTGGACCAAAGGCAGCAGCCACGCAAGCCTCTCCCCAAGGTGAGTGAGGAGACGGGGAGCGGGGTGATGGGGAGGAGAGAGGAGGAAGAAGACGGTCCCCACCCACCGTCCCATCAACCTCTACATTGGGAGCCAGGAGCCGGAGGAGGGGGAGGCTGCGGCTCAGTGAGGGCCCGAAGGTGCTGCCTCCACATTGCCTTCTTCAAGGCAGTCATAAAGGGGCGAAATTCTGGTAAGTTTTCCTGCAGTCTGGCATCAGGGATCATGTCCTCGTTCTTTCCCAGCCGAGGGTGCTTGCTAGCTGCATTAGTTTGTTCATTTCTTCATTCCGTAAATATCGACTGAAGGCCTACTTTGTGCTGGAAACCTTGCAACTGCTTGAGATGCAGCAGGGAAAACTACAGCCCAAATCTCTACCCGTAAAAGCATATTTTCTAGTAGAGGAAAGTTGGCAAACAAATAAAGATGTGAAACGTGAGGGATGCGTATCAGATGCACGTTACGTGTCATCTCAGATGTTTTCAGCCTCAGCTGTCTCCCCCTGGAGAAACCTCCTCGCTGTAGGTCTGCGGGATTCCGTCTCCTGTTCACCCCGTCGGTGAGGGAGGGATCCCCCACCCTAAACAGTATGAAATGGCCAAACACACAACACCTGACACTGGACAGATGAGACTGACAGTAGTTCACTGTCACATATACTCACCGCCCGAGGTAGGACACTTCCTATCACATAGAGGCACACGGAGGTTGCAGTTGGGAACAGAGTGAACCGGCAGGGGCTGTAGGGGGCAGGCTTTGTAGTAACAAGAGGGTGAGGTGCCCCTGGTTCCTGGGAGGAGGAGATTGTCTAGTTTGCATAATTACACAGACTGGCAGGGAGGTGAACCCAGTTAGGTGTAAGCCCAGGCGGAGGTGAGCCGGTCCAGCTGATGGGGAAACAGCCGAGGGGAGAGTTTTCCTGCAGGGGGGTGGGGCACCTCAGGTGAGAGCAGGAGAACTTGTGGTTAGGCCTTTGGGCTCCTCTGAGGCTCAAAGATGTCAAGGCAGAACTTAATATTGCACCTTAATTTCAGGCTGTATCCCACACATTGCCTGAGGCCAACAGCCCACATTTCTGGGCCCTCCCGCCCAACCTGGACAGGCAAGATGCCACAAAGACAAGCATGGGATCCGGCTTCCCCAGCACCTGTGGGAGGAACCAGGCGATGCAACCTGTGGTGACCGGAAGATGACTCCCTAAGAAGTCACTTAACCACCGAGGGGCAGGAGACAGAGGGACCAGCGACAGGTGGCCTCTCCCCACCTTCCTCACAGGCACCGTCCTGAGACACGTTGTTCCGCTCAGCTTGCCTGGAGAGGGTCCACGCGGCAGGGGCTGACTGGGTCTTCGGTGAGGCCATCGCCCGCCAAGTAAATCACTTCCCAACCATCTCATTTCCCCCTTCACTCACCCGTGATGCCCAGGCGTTGCACCTCCCAACACTAGCTCCCAGCATTAGCTCTCCAGGATGCCCTCAGGCTGTGTTAGGAAACCTGGACGAAGGGTCCTCATCCAGCATCCCTGGGAAAGACCATGAGTCAGACAGGAATAATGCCGTGGAGAAAAACAAAGCAGAGACTTAGGGTGGGAGGGCCAGAGAAGTGGGTTTGGTCTCATTTCTCACTGAGTCGTATGAGGATGGGTCCAGGGGAGAAAGGAGGCCTGGAGTTCTTGGCTCCACGTAGAGACCAGTTCCAACGGGGACAGAAAGTACCACGCAATCAATCCCGAAGGTCTCCGGATGGAACATGCTGGCGGGTCATGCGTTTAGGGGCAGGAGGGCAGAGGCATTTCCAGCGTAACAGAGAGTCGTGGGTCTTCCCATTGGCTCTTGTCAGTTGAGGCATGGGCCAGGGAAGGGGCAGTCTTGTCTGGAAGCCAAGGAGCTCCTGGACATCCTCTTGGCTCCTGCTGATGGAGGTGTGAACATGGAGAAAGGTGCCCTTCTTAGAATGAAAATGTTCGTAGCTATAACGGAAGGATTTTTTACCACATGTAGGCAAGTCCACTGTCGGTCACTTCAGCAACATCAAGGACCTGGTACTCTTCGTGTTTCTACTCTCCCTTCCTCAGCACATCGGCATTGTCCTCAGGGTTGTGCCCTCATGGTCACAAGACGGCTGCCATATCACCTCACATCCCATCCTCTCAGAGCCATGACAATAATAAAGAAAATATAAAAGAGAGAGTTGCTTCTCACGTGTCTCTTTAAATAAGAGACTTACATCTAACTCATTGGCTAGATGTGACTCCACATGTCCCTCAAACCAATCCCTGGAAAGGGAAATGAGGTCGTCATGATGGGCTGAGGCATATTGTCATTCATTCCCTGGTGCTAGAGAGCACATTTCTCCCCCATGTCTTAGTAAAATTGGAGTTCCGTTTGAGAGGAAGGAGAGGACCAGACTGTTGGGGTCTGCACTAGCAATTAACCAGCTAAGTGTGAACTACAATGGCACAGCCAAGAGTCCCCTGAATAAATGATTAACATAATTGCAAAAAGACACATAAAGGTTCAATATATAATTCAGAGCCCTTTTATTAGAATTTTTGGTTGGTTGAAAGTTGGCTTTTCCATTAGAGCTGTGACTCCTACACAGTTCCTTTGTCCCTTGAAGGCTTCCTTCTCCCCAGGACACGTCTCAGGATGTCCTGACATCAAGCTTTCTCTTGGACACCAGCAGAAGCAGGCTCTCTTCCACCCCTCCGCCTCCTTTATCTTCACTGGGCAACACCAACGAACGTCAAAGGGAGTGTGGAATCTATAGATGGGGAAACTGAGGCCCAGAGAGGGAGGACGGTCTGTCCAGCTCACGGCGGGGGCAGGACTGGGGCCTGAACACGTTCCCTTTGGCTCAAGGAATTTCAGTGATGCTTCGACAGTTTCACTAAATGTTGGCGTGAACCCTGAGGTCATCCACAAGCAGACAGACAGGGAGGATAAACCACGGCAGGATCCACAGCCTGTGCCTGGGTGACTGCTTCTCCCAATGAAAGTCTTTTTAACCCAAATTATGTGGGACCTCCACCCAGCTCTCCTTTCGCAGCCTACGCTGGTTCTCGTGAACACTCGGACCTGAGTTCCCATTTGCATCTAAGCCTTCTGTTGTTTTCTTCTGCCTGTTGGAAGGAGGGCGAACCACGGAGCACTTAATGACCTGGTTCCACTCTCCGGTTCCATGATATTAATTCAACTACACGGGATCTTTAATACTCCACCATCACAAAGACTCAATTTCATACATGAATGAGTCAACGTCAAATGGTAAGGCGAGGGGGCGGGGGCATGCCGTGTTTTCCTGACGCCTCTTAACTGGTTTCTTACTTCATGCTGATACAGATCAGGGGCAGTGGATCATGCTGACAAGCTCATAAATTATCTGCTACTCACCACCAACACCAGGGTCTGCTTTCTTGATGGGGTAGTTGATGTTGATTGCAGAGGATGTCCCGGAACTTGAAATTGTGTTGGTTACCTGCCAGGGACCTTGATCTTGAGACCGTCCTGCTCCACGCAGAGGTACAGATGACACACTTGTGGGAGTGTTGTCGAGGGACATAAATCAGAGCAATTAGATTGAGATAGAAGAAAGGAAGGACGCACTACTAAACGGAGCATGTCACACGGCTTTGGAAAAGGTGAAAGAGACACTGTGTCAACAGTGAAACCCCAGAAGCGACAGGCAGAGGTCATTGACTCGGGCAGTTGACAGGCTCTGTGACTCTGAGGGGAGGGAAACTCGCTCTGACAGGCGACAACGTGCTAAAGTGGGCGTTTTATTATGTTTCAGGAGCTGTGACTTTCAGGTGATGGCTTCAGGATCCTTTAAGCAGGACCATTGATAACCTGACAAAGGACTTGAGGCATCTCCTCCTCACAACGGAAGAGGGAAAAGGCAGCAATCCAGCTCTTTCGAGCAGAAAAGGAGCATTTTTCAGAGAAAACATGGCACAGCTTATAACATTGGGAGCCCGAGGAAACGCAAACACATCTCGCCTTCTTGACAAATAAGATTTAATTAAGAGACTCTTCGCGCTGGAAAACAAAGTCATGTCTGTGCCACTCGGGGAAAAGCGACAGGCCGGAGACAAGAGCCGCGTGGAAATGCAGCCGGGTGCCGGCCCTTAATTATCGGGAAACGTCCTGTGGCCGAATTTCACCGCTTTACCTATTTTTAGTTAATTCTCTATATTTTTACTCCAAGTGCTACTTGTGTAGCTTAATGAAATCGTTCATCCCACAATAAGCAGACACAAAACAGAGAGGCGTAAGTTTATCCCCTGGAGGAATTTTAGTAATTTTGACACTTCGCAGGGACATAAACCGTGGGAGCTGAAGTTGTTTGCACGGAGACGGCCCCGTGTCTCCTGGTTCTCCGCGAACCTGCAGCCCTGGCGGATCTGAACTCCCCACCAGCCGGTGCTTGCCCACTGACGCTCCCAAGGCCAGGGACGTCCACCCTGACCCCTTCGCTGCTCCCTCCATCACCCCCGTGACTTGGAACGTGTCTTGAGGCTTCCCCTCAAAGCCCTGCCTCAGGCTTGCTCCCCAGAACAAGACACTGTTGCTGACTGACTCTCAGACCCCTGCTGCCCAGGCCAGAGGCCTTGCTGAATGCTTCCTGACCATCCGCTCTGATTGTCTCCTGAGATGTGAGCAGGGCCCTACAGCAGAGCCCGGCCATCCCACACGGGTTCTCAACCGTGAAACAGGCTGTGATAGGGAACAGGGAGGAAAGAAAAGAGGCCCAGACTAGGAGAGCATCCCATTAAAACTGGGAACACCCCAAGAGGCGAATCGGATCCCAGTCATGCCTCAGCTTCAGACCTTCCAGAGGCTGCCCACGGCCCTTGGGAGGAGCCCAAATGCCCCCAGTCCCCGCCTCTCGCCTGCTCTGCCACCTGCTGCTCACCTGTGTCTGCTTGGCCCCAGCCACACTGGCCTCTCCTCTGGCCTTGGAAGTACTAGGCTCCCAGTGTCTCAGGGCCTTTGCATATGCTGTTCCCTCCTCCTGGAATGTTTATCCACCTCAGTCCGTCACCTGTTACCTGCAGCTCACCTGCCAGGTCTCAGATGAAATGTCCCCTCCTTGGGGGGATCTTCTGTTTCTCCTCACCCCCAATCACCCCCACAGCCTGACCCGGGGCCCAGGTCAGGTCCCCCAAGTCCCTCTCATGACACCATGGTGCCTTTGCTTCCCAGCAAGGACCACAGGTAATGACACGAGGTGTCTATTATCTGAGCATGATCTGATCAGATGACAAGGCCATTTGAGGTGAATCCAATTAAACTGGGTACCAAAGTCCCACGGGAAAGGTTCTGCGATGTGTTGAAGAAACACGCACTGGGACACACTTGAGTCCAGGCTCTGTTCGCAGAGCCACACGTGGAATAGTTCAGTCCTCCACACCGCGGACACTGTGTTACTGTCCCCATTTTACAGAGTGGGACACTGACGCACAGGAAGGGCGCCCAGCTGGTCATCGGCACGAGTTCCTGTTCTCACCCACCTCTTCTGAATAAAAGGCGTTATCCGGAAAAATGAAACTAAATGTGACAAAAAATGAGTTTTCATCTCAGATTTAACAAATTTAGGTGATACTGGCAAATGTGCCCTGCTTCTTAGAGTAATCAACGAATGAATCGAGTACTAACATTTGGCATAACTTTTCTGACAAAACCGCGGCCCAGTCAGCATCCTTCCCTCAGCTTTGACCTATGCAGCCC
The DNA here is from genome assembly GCF_021613505.1 of Equus quagga. NCBI lineage: Eukaryota > Metazoa > Chordata > Mammalia > Perissodactyla > Equidae > Equus > Equus quagga. The sequence goes on from NC_060278.1 coordinate 98,866,712, forward strand.
CATCCAAGGGGAGTCACTTTCAAAAAGGCTGGAGGGCTCTGGGGCCTCCAGGGTCCATCGTTTCAGTTTCACCGTCCTCATCGCCTCTGGAAGACCCTGCCCTGCCCCCTTCCTGCTGGGCTCTCCTCTCCAGTGTTAATTGGCCTGAACCCCCAGACCCTCATTGTCTGTGACTTTGTGGTGATTCAAGGATCGCTCCCCGTTGTGTGGCGAGATGTGCACGCTCCTCCGCAGCCCACGGTGCCCCCGCCCCCACATCTGCTGTGAGACCTCTAGTGGGGACCAGCCTGGTCACTCATGCCAGTGTGTGCAGAGGACAGCCAGCTCCGAGAGCCGCTCCGGAAATGTTCAGGAATTCTATTAACTGGTAGCTTGGGATCAGCCACGGTCAGAGAACCCCCCACGGAAACCAGCAGTTGCTACAAATCAGAGCTTTTTTTCCTGAAGCCCCGGTTTACCAACATGCCAGTGCAGTCACGTCTTATGCACAGCCCCGACTTTTGGGTGGGAACCCCTGCTGTCAACTTTGGGACGCCTCCAGTGGCTCCCATGTCTGCCCCCAGCTTTCTCCTTTCACCCACCTCACTAGAAGGGGCTTGGAACCCCAGAACCCCAGGGCTGAGACCACGTCTCTCCTCCGCACCCGTCCACTGACAGCCCCCCGCTTGCTCTAGGACGTGTGTCTAGTCTTCACACGAACAATTATTGAGCACTCACTGTGTGCGCGGAGCTGTCCCGGGTGCTGACATCGTTGCCTGGGGAGCAATCAGGGGCTGGATGCATCAGTGACCTCAGACACGTGACTCTTGCCCAATGCACTTATCAGACAAGGAAATGGGTGTTACTGTTGTAATAAACAGGCCTGCCCTTTGCAGGCCAAGCACACACAAAAAGAAAAGGAGGGTGGGGGCCGGCCCGGTGGCGCAGCGGTTAAGTTCGCACGTTCCGCTTCTCGGCGGCCCGGGGTTCGCTGGTTCGGATCCCGGGTGCGGACATGGCACTGCTTGGCAGCCATGCTGTGGTAGGCGTCCCACGTATAAACTAGAGGAAGATGGGCACGGATGTTAGCTCAGAGCCAGGCTTCCTCAGCAAAAAGAGGAGGACTGGCAGTAGTTAGCTGAGGGCTAATCTTCCTCCAAAAAAAAAACAAAAAACAAAAAAAAAAAAAGAAAAGGAGGGTGAACAGTCAGAACTTCACTCCGATTCAAGTGACACATCCTAACCCACGGGGTGTCCTCACTGCGGCAGAGAAACCGGTGTGGGTGGGGTTCTCTGGTGACTTGCCCCTTATGCTGTCTGTGGCAATGTGCCCTCAGTCCCAAGTTCCCAGGGAAAGCCACATAACCACACCTCAGTCAGCAGGGAGACTGGCCAGACTCTCCCCCATTCACCCCTCACTCCCTCGTCTGCAGCCCCCCACACCCCACCAGCTCTCTGCACTGTTCACCCCACCCCAGAGGCCCCGCTCTTCTGGTCCCCACTGTGGCCCGGTGGTCAGTCACTCCTGCCCAGTCCAGGACTGCCGATGGGGTGGGGTGGGGTATGGGGGACAGGAGCCCCTCAGGAGGAGGTAACCTTGGAAAGGAGCATCGAAAACAGTCGGACCCACCACCTTGTGAGGCTTCACCTGCCAGCAAACCGGCTCTGCCCACTCAGGCTGCCTCCCACGCACGGCGTGCGTCACCTTCTCGGCCTCGTGTGACCTGGCTCTCCGTAGACAGTAGCCCCCAGGAGATGCGGACAGAGGGCTCAGGTCTGCTATACCTGTTTGTGTCTGATTAACATCCTGTTTGTTCTACTTTCCCTCCATCTTTTCATGTCAACCTGACTCGTCGTAGACCCTGAATAAAGAGTTTCCTGAAGGAACGGCAGGAACTCTGCTTTGAGAAGGTGCTGTTGACTTTCGACCTTGGAGTGAGAATCATTTCAGATGCTTCCAATAATCAAGAAATCTTTCATTTTAATTCATTCATCAAAGATATTTTCTCTCCGAGATGTTGACTTGGTTCCTTTTTTAGTTTCCCTGCCTGTGTGGCAAATAATGAGCGCGTTGCCTGAATGTGGTGCGGGGTTCGTGGAGCTGCCTTAATTGGCTAATTTGCTTACATCTCTACCGGGTGCAATCAGAAGGCGTCTTCACGGAACGCCCTTGAAGCGAGGGAAAGCGTCCTTTCCTTCCACAGCTGCAGGTGGCACGGAGGGGGCGGGCTGGGGAAGTGGAAATATTCCCACCCGTTCACCCTAAATAAAATATCCTAATTTTCAACACTGGCCGCTACATCGTAATACGGCACGAGGCTGAAATTGCATGTGTCCGAAGATCCTAGGAGCCTCCAAGTCGAGGAGGAGGCCCGAGTTTCTGCCCATGAGCCTCTGAACCCCACGGAGCGCTGGCCAGGGGTCCAGAGGCTGCGCCCAGACCAGACCAGACCCGCAGCCCACTCAGGGCTCCCCAGCAGGCCATGCCCCCGGGGGCCTCCTTTCCTGCCGTGAAGCAGAGGGGCAGAGCTTCCTGATGGGGCCCGACCACCAGGGCGGAAGCCTGGGAACCGTGTATCTGCAGAGGGGACGTTAGCTGCTTTCCCAGACGCCCCCGGGGCCAAGGTTCAGCCACGGAGGTCCAGATGTTTCTCCTGACGTTTCAGCCACAGGACACAACCCTCCCTGCCACAAAGCTTTCTTTGAAAAACACATAAACCACGGTCAGAATTTTGTAAATTTCGATGTTCAGGCAGCTTTCAGCACTTATGACTAATTGGTTAATCGTATTTCTTTACTGGGCATCATTATCTGGGATGACCCGCTTTTACTAGAGACAGTTTGTGCCATCTCTAAGCCTTGATGTTCTTGTCTTTTTTTTTCCCCATTTTATTAAGAACATAATGGTTTGTAACATGGTGTAATTTCGGGTGTACATTATTTAGCAATTTCTGAATAGATTTCATTGTGCTCACCACCAGTAGTCTAATCTTTGTCTGTCACCATACATATGTGCCCCTTTATCCTTTTTGCCCACGCCCCAACCCCCTTCCCCTCTGGTAACCACTGATCTGTTCTCTTTGTCCATGTGTTAGTTTATCTTCCACACGTGAGTGAAATCAAATGGTATTTGTCTTCCTCTGGTTTATTCCACTTAACATAATACGCTCAAGGTCCATCCATGTTGTTGCAAATGGGATGATTTTGTCTTTTTTGTGGCTGAGTAGTATTCCATTGTATATATATCTTCTTTATCGTTTCATCTGTCAGTGGGCACTTGGGTTGCTTCCACATCTTGGCTATTGTGAGTAATGCTGCAGTGAACATAGGGTGCATAAATCTCTTTGGATCATTGATTTCAAGCTCTTTGGATAAATACCCAGTAGTGGGATGGCTGGATTGTATGGTATTTCTATTTTTAATTTTTTGAGGAATCTCCATACTGCTTTCCATAGTGGCTGCACCAGTTTTCATTCCCACCAGCAGCGCATGAGGATTCCCTTCTCTCCACACCCTCTCCAACACTTGTTGCTTTTTGTCTTGGTGATTATAGCCATTCTGACCCTGTAAGGTGATGTCTCATTAATGTTCTTGTCTTTTAAAGGTTGCTGTTGGAATCAGATAAACAACGCAGGAGGAAGGCCCTACCAGCATGGCCTGGCGCAGACATTTGATAACAAATTCCTACCTTCACTCCCTCCCTCCCTCTTTCCTCATTAGCTCTTTCTCTTGAATAAGAGAGAGACAGTTGTTCTTCAAATCTGTCTTGATTTTACCCTTTGGAGGTTAAAAAAAAAAAAAACACTCTCGGGTTCCTCCTGTCGCAGAATCAGCAGCAGCCACAGGCCATGTTTTCCTGGGGCAGGCTGAAAGCCCCCATCTTGACCCCAATTCCCACACCTTCTGAATTTTTTTCACTTTGTTTTATTTTATTTTTCCCACTTCTCATTTTTAAAAATGGCAAACCCATAGAAAAGCCCAGAGAAACACAGTGAACATCCATATGCCCTTTGCTGAGATTCACCAGCTGGCATCAGGCCACCTGTGGGCCACCTCTCCCCACGAGCATCATTTATAGCATGTGTGTCAGTCTGTGTGTGTGTGTGTGTGTAGTTTTCCTTTTCTGGTTAACCATTTGAGACTATGGTGCAGACATCATGACAGTTCATTCCTGTGCAGATAGAGACCCCGGCTTCAGGAGCCCACCATCTGCAGAGGGAGGCAGACAACAACCAGTGACAGCCCAGGACAGTAAGCGCAGCGCACAGCCGGTGCCCGCCCGTCCCCTCCTTCCTCGCCGTTTTTGCCCCACGGTAGCTTCTTCCTGACCCTGAGACTGTCCCTCTGAGGCTTTCTCAGGCACAGGAGCCCCCGTGGCCGGGAGTTGACATCCTGAGAAGCGGCCATCAGCGAAGGCCAGATGGGAGCTGGTGGAGCCCACCCCACAGCCTCGCCCCCCCACACGGCCCCTCTGAGGCCTGTTCCACTCTGTCTCCCACAGGACCCCAGAGGGACTGACCCAGCGCCCCACAGTGGTCCCCTGCTCAGTACCCACCAGGGTTGGCGTGATAGTCTTTTTCCTTCCCACCTGCCTTCCCCGCCCTCCTGCAGGGCTCCCTGGGATCACCTCCAGATAAAGCACTCTACTCACACTCAGAGTCTGGGTTGGCTTCTGGAAGAATCCAGCCTAAGGCCTCATGGAAAGCATCAAGTCGTCAGATGGCAGTGAGTGGCCTGGAGAAAGACGGAGCCGGGAAGGGGAAGGGTGGTCGTGGAGGGAGGGGCTGTGGTTGTACGGAGAGCAGTCAGAAGGAGCCCACTAGGAAGGTGACACTGGAGCCAGTGCCCAGGAGGTGAGGGAGCAAGCCGGGGGGACGTCTGGGAGAAGAGCAGGGCTGGGGGCGCAGAGCAGATATGAGACCCCGAGGCGGGAGTGCCTGGCCTGTCCTGGGAGGAGCAAGAGGCCCGTGTGACAGGAGCAGAGGGAGCACGGGAGACAAGTGGGAACAAGACTCGGGGCGGGGGGCGCCGAGTGCGCTGGGTTTTGTCGACTGTGTAAAGAGCTTCTGTGCAGAGCAAGGTGGGGAGACACGGGCTCTGTGCAGAGGAGAGGCACGATGCGACGTCCATTTAACAGGCTCGATCAGGCCTTGTGTGGAGAACACACTGAAGGGGGCAAGAGCCGACCAGGGAGACCAGCGAGGACTCTATTATGACAATCCTCCAAGAGATGACAGCCAGGGACCTCGGGGGAGCAAGGCAGGTGGGCCAAGCGATGGGATTCTGATCCACGTGGACAGGTGCACTGAGAGAGCACACGGCAGGTGTGAGAGGAGGAGAGGAGCTGGAGGAGTCAGCCTGAGCCCCCGGGAAGGGGGCACTGTCATTCCTGAGAGGGGACTACAGGAGTGGGGAGGTGCAAGGAACCCAATGGCTGTAAGATGTGGCGAGCTCAGGAACGTGGCTGAATGTGTGAATCTGGGCATCACCTAAGAGGTGTGGGCTCCACGGAGAAATAAATATCTTCAAATAAAAATAAAAGGCTACTCCTGACGTCTCAGACAAATCGGATCAAAATCCCCAAAATATGACAAATGATACGTTTTGCCGCCCTTGGACGCCCTCGATCTGAGGAAACGCATGGCTTCACAATGGAAACTAAGAAGCCGATGGAGCTGGTGCTATTAGAGCCTGACCACGGTCATCCCCACCACGTGCTCCACACCAGCTCGCTTCTCCTTGTTCCCGCCTCGAGTGGGGTCTCCAGAAGCAGAGACCGAAGTGGAATTTTCAGTTCAAGGTGTTTTGGGGGATCAATACTTGTGAAGGAAGTGGGAGAAGAAGGCAAGGCACGACAAGCTGATCTGTGACGCAGGCTGACAAAGCCACGGCAAACCCAGCGGGGAGCTCTGGATCACATGCTGCTCGTACGGGTCGAGGCCAAATGTCCAGGCCTTTATACCCCTGCCTCGCTCAGTGACCAGGAGCGGGGTCTCCAGGAAAGGCATGACCATGCACAAGAGGCCTCTCTGCAGCTCAGACAGACCCTGCAGGAGCCATCTTACACATAAAAATTTTGAAGAAAATCTAGGATATTGCAGTTACAATCTAGAGAAGTTAGGGAGACTTTACAAACCAAGATGGATAATCCTGAAACTATCAAAGAATAAAACAGACATATTGAAAACATAAAAATTTGGAATTTTTGTACATAAAATGATTACCTAAAGAAAATCCTTCTATTCATCTGTAAAAGTATTTGTAGGTCAATAATAAACAAAGAGTCCATTTCTGTCCTATACAAAGAACTCTTACAAATTGACACGAAGAGGAGGCAATGGCTTATAAATTAACAGCTCACAGAAAAGCATATGCCAGCTCTCAAATTGATGGAAACCCATCCCATAGAAATAAATGTACTTATACTTTGTACCACTACACGCAAGGATGTCACTGCAGCATTGTCCTCAGTGGCCCAGAACCAGAAACAAAATTCCCCATACTAGTGGAATGGCTGAATGCTTTTCAAGTATATCCACTGTGGAATATTCCACAGCTGTTGTAAAGAACAACTTTAATTTAGAGCTGTACAAAATGACTTGAAGGTATTTCTACAAGGAATTGAGTGATAACATCAAGATGCAGAAAAATGTTAGCTATGGGTTTATCAATTCTGTTGGTATTTTTAAAGAACTGACTTTTAGCTTTGTTAATTTTATCTGTTGACTTCTGTTTTCTATTTCATTAACCTCAGTTCTTAATTCTACTTGTCTGGTGTTTACTTTGATCTTTTTTTTCTAGTGTCTTCCAGCAAAATCTTCAGTCGTTGATTTTTGATCTTTCTTCTTTTTTAATAGATGCATTTTAAAGCTATAAATTTTCCTCTTTGCACTGCTTTGGCTGCATCTCCAAATGACAGTGAAATGATTTTCGCTATCATTTAGCAACATTTCCTTTTAAATTAAATTTATTTGGAAAAACTACTGAAGCTATTTAGAATAAAATATAAAGTAAATAATAATTCAGTTGGTACACAAATGCGTCCAAAATTATGAAGGAGAAACAGAAGTTACTGAGGTTTGGGACACAATATTGTAACATTAATTTGAAAAAAGTTTTTGCTTCAAAATTTGTTAAAGAGTCAAAAAACAAGTAATCTCCATCCCTCAGGAGTAAAACTGAAAGCTAGCTGAGAATCCCAGTTGAGATATTAGGATTTTGTTTGTTGTTTTACTCTGAAGTGGCCACCTTCTTCTCCGCTTGCAGTGGCGAGCTGTCCCTCGTCATCCGTGCGCCCTTCTTCCTTCAGTAAGAGCCCCTGGTTAGCGGGCACACGGCAGCTCAGAATTAGGACTACAGTGTCCAGCTCCCTTACAGTGATTCAGGGGGGGGTGAGTGAGTGCCGCCCAGTGGAATGTGAATACAGGGGACAGATGCCCCTGCCAGGCTGAGCCCACGGAGGGAAGGCTGTGCCTACTTGTCCTTTGCCCTCTTCTCATTGTTGAAATGCATCTGGTGTGGGGCATCTGGACCAAGTGGAATAAAGCCAATGGCCTAGGTGTGGTGGAGCAAAAAGAGGGAGGGAGCCTGGGCCCCTGACAGCTTCATGGGCCAGAACTGCCATCCCCAGCTCAGCTGTTGACATGAATGAGAAGTAAACTCCTGTCTTGTGGAAACCACCGTCTCTATCATAGCAGCCAGAGCCAACGCCTAACTCATTCAGAGCCCACAGACACGGGATGAAGACCCACAGGTCCTCATGTGGGCTGTTGAGACTCGGCCTGTCAGCACGTTTCCCACATAAATCCAAATTAGAGAAGGATAAATAAGTAGGTTTTAGATGCTTTACACAGAACCCATGGGGCAGAAACAGAAGGTTGCTGATTTTATGGGTGGAAAAATGGAGTCCTAGACAGACAAAATGAATCATTCACCAAAGTTAGAAGCAAATTTTGCTACTAAAGTGTGCAGATTACCAGTCCACCCCAGGTGGCAAGGGACAGACCACAGGCCACATCCAGCCAGGAGAGGTGTCGTGACCAGCCCACAACTCGTTGGTCTGTACAGTTGGTTTTCAACACTAAAATGAGATGATTCCACAATGTATATGTAATTAAATCATCACATCGTACACTTTAAACATCTTACAATTTTAGTTGTCAATTGTATCTCAATAAAACTGAAAAAAAAGATTTCACATAAAAATTTAGATTTCTCATAAAAATCTAGATTTCTAGCTTCCTCTGAAAAATCAGAGACATGGCCAACTGGATGTACCTTCCATCGGGCAACTCATGACCTGAGCAAGTCACGGCTGCCCTCACTGGCTGGGCCATGAAGCTGAACTTGCCACAGTCCGTAACACTCCTTGTTGCCTCTGAAAGTCAGCAATATTTATTATCTCACAGACTGCTGGGCTTTTTTTCCATCATAAAAACAAATCCCTGAGGGCCAGCCGGGTGGCACAGCAGTTAAGTGCACACGTTCTGCTTTGGCAGCCCCGGGTTTGTGGGTTCGGATCCCGGGTGCTGACATAGTACCTACTGCTTGGCAAGCCATGCCATGGTAGGCGTCCCGCATATAAAATAGAGGAGGATGGGCATGGATGTTAGCTCAAGGCCAGTCTTCCTCAGCAAAAAAGAGGAGTGGCAGCAGATGTTATCTCAGGGCTAATCTTCCTCAAAAAGAAAAAAACCAGACAAACAAACAAATCCCTCTACCCATCTCTGTACTAAAAACAACAGAAGAAAAGATCAAGAAGCCATGCGTTTCAAGAAAAAATGAGAGTGCTTATTTCTTTATGGAAATGAATTCCCTATGTATTTGCTATGCAAACAAAATATAATTGTGTTGAAAAAAATACACCCCATCTGCTTCCCCCACAGACACCTCCTACCTGGCCTGTGTAGGCATGTGAGTTACAATCCCATTCCTACAATCTCTGGGTACAACCACCGGTCTCACCACAGCTCCCACAGCCAGAGCAGGGCTCCCCAGCCCGTCACTCAGGGCCAAGAGTCCTGCTCACACTTTCCAGATGACATCATCCCAGAGGGAGCCAAGTCTCTATTTGGAGGTGTTTTCTTCCCTTCTTTGTTGTGTTTTTTCCTTCTTGGACCCAGGAACCAATCCAAGCCATGCCTGCTTCCCCAACACGTTAACACAAACAGCCGCCTGCAAACTGAGGGGGCACGAGCCACCTTAATGACGCCGGGGGAGCGGCAGTTGCTATTGAGACGCTCCAGCGAGGGACAAAACCCTGCATTCGGGAGGAAAATTAACTGTACACAAACAAGAACACATTTCATCTCGAATTAAAATCTTCAGCACTCCCTTGGCAGAGCGCTCTCGGGCTGCTGCCTTTCTCCTCCTTTCGGCGCTCCCTCCCCTCCCTTCCATGGGAGATTTTCTTGGCGACGGGCCGGGCTCTGCGGCCCCACGAGGGCTCCTCCTGGACTCGCCCTCCGTCGTCGTCCTCTGGCCTGAGCTGGAGCTGCTCCAGCCCCCCCTGGGCCCCCGCCTCCCTCCCCAGCCCGCCCCTCCCTGCGCGGGGTCCCCTCCCGCAGCCCTAAAGAGTAAGAGCCGCGCCCCCCGCGCCCGGGGCTCCTCCTGCTGAGAAAGGATTAAACTCGATGAGTGACCTGGAGGGGAAGACGCTCCGCGGGGCAAGTGCTCGCTTTCGCTGAAGCTCGCAGATTCATCGCCCAGCGCCGCGAATAATGAGACCATCCATCTTTCACGGCTGAGAAGAGGAATCAGCCGCTGGCGCAAGTTTGAGAAGGGCGGTGGGGAAAGTCCTGCCTCCTCGGCCAGCGATTCGTGCTCTGGGACCCCCGGCTCCCTGCCCAGCTAACCCTGGGCACCTGGGGACCATGCCAAGTGGTCCCTGACCCTGAAACTCGCTAGTTCACCTAGGACTTACACCCTCAGCCCCTGGGAGGACGCGAGGCCCCTGCTTCCTCGGTCGTGGTCACACTTATGTGTTAGTGACATAAAACAACGCCATTTTCATCACTTTGATGGGAACATCTCGATAACACTCTCCTTGGAATCTGGGTTGGAAGTGCATTTCAAGGCTGCCAGAATCCAGGACACAATTCCAGAACTTTCTATCATCCCAGTGACCCAACCGGTAGGACATACACCCGTTGGAGTCCCAGCAGCAGTGGCAGAGGACGGGCAGCCCCCACCTCCACTGTCCGCAGGAGCCTAGGAATTGCAGGTTTTAGCTTAGGGGCCGCTCTGGCCCAGGAAGCGTGCAGAGGCAGGCACCCTGTTCCTCATACGCTTACCTGGGCCTGAGCTTCTGTTCTCGCCACAGGGCCCAGCTCTCTCAGGTGCAACCTCTAGAGTCTGTGCTGTGCTGGCCACCAGCATCCTCAGCTGGGGCCTTTTTCAGTCTGAGGGTCCAAGGAGCGGCCTTAGGACAGCATGCCCAGGGGAAAAGAAGCGGGCTGGCCTCCTTCTCCCATCTCTCACTCCCAGCCCAGCAGCTCCCCTTCGTTGGTTCCCAGATCAGAGTCAACATGACATCCTCTTTAACAGCAAGAGTCTGGGGGCCACAAAGAAGTGTGAAAACTACCAACCTACATCGCCCTCCCAATAGAAAAGCTGCTTCTTTGCAGTGTGCGGTTTCTGAAACTATGGTCAAGTCCCCTAAAAGATGATTTGGGGGGATGAACACTGTTTATTTTAATCATATACGACTATTTGATGTGTATTAGAAAAAATGCAGCACATCGAATCCACAATTTCACCCATACTATTGCCTGAGATGAATAAAAGGGGTTTTTTAAGTTCATTGATTTACACGAAAAATTTTTATATTAGAGGTAGTATATGCAAATGACGACCATCGTGAGCGTGGCTGGGAACGCCTGAGTCTGGGAGACCCTGCTGCAGGAGAGAAATTGCGAGTCTGGGAGCCGGCGGGCTTGGCTGCGCACCCTGCCTCTGCCGCTCGCTGGCCACGTGGCTCTGGGCAGGTGGAGCTGCCTCCTGGACCTCCAGCCCCTCGAGCGTCACATCAAGAGGTTGCAGTGGCTCTGCGGTTCCTTCTCCTTCACGTCCGAAGACTGAGGGGGGCCGGGTCACAGATTCCAGAGGCGGAGCCTGGACCAGGTGCCCCACGGCTCCTGCTGCTGAGACGTCCTGGTGTGGCCCGGGACGTGTCCTTTCCACACCTGGTCCCCTGCCCTCCTGCTGCCTGAGAACGCCCCTTAGAGCCGCCCCCTGAGTTCCTGCTCGTCCTGAGTTGGGCGTCTGTCACTTGCAGCCAAGGGGCCCTCACGGATATAAATGGCTCTAGACTCACATCTTCCTGGGCCATTGTCCAGATCAAGTCCCCCTGGCCCTGCTGGCCACACCGTTGCACGTCCTGCCCTCTCCTCCTGGGGCCCCTCCCACACTGCTGGCCTACGGTTTCCGCAGTGGCCGCACCACCTGATGTCCACGGCTCCTGTCAGGTGTCCCCTCTTCTGAGGTTTCAGCTCAACCCTTTTTTGAGAATGCCACCTCTCCTCTTGCCCCTTCGCTTGTTCTGGGGGCAGCACCACCTCACTGGCTCCCATAACCCCCTCCCGCCTCTGCTAACCATCTCTTCGTTACACTCTTCAATTGGCCATTAGGCCATCTGTTTCCTGCCATCTGTCCCCTGACTGAGACACCTGGCTATTTTTTTTCCTCGTCACTGCAGTTGTGAGTACCTGAAATCCTAGATGCCGTGGGAAGAAAACAGGCAGATGTCCAGGAGCAAGGACGCGCAGGCAGAACGGGGCACTGAGGCAAGGGAGGCCGGAAGATGGAAGCTCCGAGCAGCGCCAAGGACAAGAAAATCGAAAGCTGCCAGCAGCATTCAGATCTCCCTGCCGGAAGACGCACGAGGCATTCCTCGAAACATAAGCAGCAAGAGATCCTTCCACCAGATCCCAGAGCTTCCAAAAGACAATGCGAGCAGTTTCATAAGAGGCCCTGCCGCTGCAGAAAGTCTAAATTCTTTGCTTGGCCGTTTACGAGGGAGGATGAAGACGTGGTTGCCAGACATAAGAGATAACCAAAATACGTGGTTTTTCAAACAGAAATTTGTGTGTGTCTGTGTAATTATACAGATATGGAAAGAGTGAGCGAGAGCAAGAAAAATAAAGCAGAGGAATAGGAAAAAGGAACCATGAGGAGGGGAAATTGAGGTTATCTGTCTGATGTTGTAGTGGGAGTTTCTCTGACACAAATAAGTTTGAAGAGACCCTTCGCCTGGCCTTGGGGCCATAGCTGATACCCACCTGCAGGTCTTGGCTCTGGGGGGCACCACGGGGGCCCGCAGAGCTCTCAGGGAGCCAGGGCCACATCCACGTCTTTCGTATGTGAGTCCTGCACCCTCCCCGACTGCCTGTACGGGGTCGCCCGACTCCCTGCTCCACCCTGAGGGCCGAGCTTCTCCCCCCAGCTCCCTTCTCCTCCTTCAGAGCTTCACCCAGGATCCTTTCACAAGACAGCCGGGCGTGCCCTTAAGTAACGCTGCCTCCAATACGAATGCTTCTTCGCTTCTTCCAGTCACCTCAAAGACAACATCTTGGTTGGGTGCTACCAAGCCTTTAGCATCTCTCTAAGCCTTGCTTTTCACCTTTCGGAACAAAGAAAGAACAGGCCCCGGGCTTGGTGCGGAAGGCAGCCCCTCTGCCTAGGTTTATTGTTTATATTTCTATGGTTACCATCCTTTTGCAGCAAGACTTGCTGGTTTTCCATCTACTCCGCTGGTGTCGTTTTCCTTTCAAATAAAATTTTTTTAGTGAAAACAAAAATGGGTTTATATAAAGAAAAATACTAAGTGAAGCAGGGGTCAGCAAACTACGGCCCACAGGCGATTACCTGTTTCCGCAGCCCTGGCTCCCTGGCACACTGCCACGCCGAGTGGGTTATCTTTTGTCTCTGGCTGAGCGATTTTTGCACCAGCAGAGTGGAGCAGCTGCAACAGAAACCACGTGCCCCGCGAAGATTCAAAGAGTTACCCTCACCCGGCACAGGGATCGTTCCTGCAGCCCTGGGGTGAAGGGTCGTCCTGGTGGTGGGGGAGTGGGGAAGCGGAGACGGTGGCCTGCGAATGGTTGAAATTGGGGGAACAGTGAGCAATGGTTCAGAACTTGGGCTCCAGGGTGAAACAGCACCAGGTGAACCCCCAACTCCTCCACTTAGCATCAAGCCCCTTCTCCCCACCCCTCCTCCTCAGCTTCCCAGTCTGTAAAATAGGTCAACAGGCCCCGCCTCCTGGGGCCCTGGGGCGGAGTTAAGAGCACGAGAAAGGTGCAGGCCCGGTGCCTGGCGTAGAGCAGATGGAGAAGAAGCCGCCACAGTAGTTACTACGAGTGTAGATGGGGAGAAAACACACCTTTGCCAGCTGGGATAAGAGTTGTTAAGGAGAGGAACTTTTTCATAATGCAGGGAAACTATACTGAGAAGCCACTTGGGCTTGGAAAATGTGGGCCCCACATTGAAAAAAGACCACAGAGAAATAGCTGCTCAGGAGCGGGGATATGGGGTTGAGGTCTAGAGGGAGGGGGTCAAAGGGAAAGTAGTCGCTAAGCAACGCCTCCTGACGCTGGGGTTGGCAGAAATGCAAAAGGGACCAGGACATCAATAAAATCACCAAAATTGCCTCCCCCATGCTGCTCCAGAGTCACCAGTGAAACGTGCCCATCACAGCTGCCATCGGGAGGGGGAATGTGGGGAGTGAGGAACCAGGAGGAGGCGCCCATGCCGTGCGTGGGTGATGGCGTCCTGAAGAAGCCAGAAGAGCATTGAGGAGACGGGGTGGAGAGTAAGAGTTCAGCAGAGGCAGGATGGGAACAGGGAGAGATGCCAGCTCCGTGAATCACAGAAACCTGGAGGTCGGCTTTGGACTCCCCATAGATGCCGGATTTGAGCACATCCACCAGCCAACACCCGGGTTACAATGAGATCCTGAGGTCGTTTCAAGCCAGAATTGTTTGCAACCTTAACAAACTTGCTGTAAAAACAACTGGCGAGATAATACATTCCAGCCCCCCCGGCCCAGGACAAACAGTTTCGTGCATTCCAGGAGTTTTCAGAGCCCCGGGTGCTTTTGATGTGGATTAAGGCTGCCCCAGGTAGAGAAGCCCAACGTGACCTGGTCTGCATGCCGGTCTATATGACCCGGTGGATTTTTATGGTATGAATTAGGGCTGCCCCAGGGAGAGAAGCCCAGAGCATCCTCACCTACATGCCGATCTATATGACCAGATTTGTATCTAAAGTTATACGACCGCACAATAACCAGACCCCATCTGCACTGAAATCATTTAATGACTTTTTACATCATCTTTTCTTTTTCCAGTAAAAATAAGTCACGTACCCATGCCTTATAAATTTAGCCCTAAACTCAGGGCAGCGGCTCTTCACTGCCCATGGGTCCTGTCCCCATGGTATTCCATACTGTTCTCTAAATAAAAGATCACTACTGCCAGACCTTGAGAGTCCAAGAAATCTTTCTTTTGACTCTTCAGCTCGCCGTCCCCGCAACACTCTGACCACACTGTCCGTCTCCCCACCCGTCCAGTGTGCTCCTTGAGCTTTGCCAAGGTTGAGCCTGTCCATGTCAGTGTGACCATCATTTCACCCAGGCATGCCACAAATTGAGAGAGGATAATTTGGAGCCCTGGAATGGAGTAAACGTTTATCTCGTTAAAGAATTCCTCCCTTTGGTCCCCACTTTTTCCTGAGTCAATGCCTGAGGCAGCTCTTTCTGGAAACATCCACTTGCCTGAGCCAATAAATTCCTTTTTGCCTCAGCCTATGGAGTTGTGTCCTTTGGCAAATTAAAAAGTTCCTAATTTATAGAAACCAGAGGAGATAAGTGTAATTAAGTATCAATTGTACACATAAGGAAACTGAGGGTCCTTCTACCTCATAACCCCGCATCCCTGTTCTCTCCCAGCCAATGGAAAGAGAAAGAGAGGCGGTGCTCACACCCCACTGGCCATGCTTTTCTCACAAGGGAGCCTGGGAAATGTAGTGTTTCTTCTCGCAGCCAGTTTCCCTGCTTCAATGAGACCTGCAGAGGATTCTAGGGGGCACCTGCATTCTCTGCGGCAGCTCCGCAACCCCTACCATATTCCCTGATGGGGCGGCCGTGAGTGGGGGACAGATGACCCACAAGCCTGACACCAATGTGACAGGGCATCTTTGTCACGGTGGCCTGGCCAGGGGATCCCTGCAGGAGGACAGCACTTACCTCTGGGCAGGACCAAGCCTTCTGCAGACAGACAGACCGGGAGGGAGAGGCAGTGAGCGATGATGGGACAATACCCGCAAAGGCCTGCACCCCCTTCCCGGGACTCCCAGGGAACCCCAGGGATCCCTCTGGTGCAGCGGGCTCCTCCCCACTCCAGACAGCAGACGGATGCTGAGCTGAGGGGACCCCCAGGGCCGTCACTCTGCTTTGGGTTGGAAACTCCACCCTCTGAACAAGATGCTAATTGTAGCCCCATGTGGCGTCTGTCACCTGCTGAAAATAGGCTGTCTGCGTCCTGTCTCCACAGCTGTAGCTGAGTTTGGGGAAATAACACTGCTTTTCGCACTGGTGCCAGTAGGAGGTGACCGACGCCTAGACTCTGGGAACCAGGTCTGTCTGCGGAGCATGACCTGGGGCAGAGGGGGCTCTGCAGCCCCAGGCTCTGCGGGAGAGCCCACGGGGCGAGGAGAGTCCCCCCGGTCAGCCTGCACTCGCAGGGGGCGGGGCTGGAGCATCAGCGCGTGGCTGCCGAGCACGAAGCCTCTGCTCCCAAGGCTGAGGGACCCCGTCACCCAGGCCCGGGAGGCCTTGAAGCCGGGGCACAGGGAGCGCGGGGCCCCAGATCCACTGAGAGGCCTGGAGACGGGGATGTCGGATGAGGCGGGGATGCGGGTCCCTGAAGACAATGGGGGGCGGGATTGAGAGACTTCATTCATTCATTCATTCAACAAATATTTATGGAGTCCTACTACGTGCAGGGCACTCTGCCAGCTGCTAGGTTGAAAGAGACAGATACAATCTCTGCCCTCGTTCATTTATTGATTTAATACCTCAACAAACACACACTGAGCCGGGCAAATAAATCCCTTCCCCCAAAGCTAAAATTCCAACGTGGGGGACGGCTGATTCCCTCCTCCCCAGAGCGAATGGACAAAGAAACAATGTCGTGATCCAATGACCCTGAGCAAAGGCCAACGCCTCTTCCTGGGAGCCCAGAGCCCACCGGTCCCCAAGAAAGGGGTGCGGCTGGAGGAGCAGGGCGGCCTTCACAGGAACTTCCTGATCCCCAGGGAGCCCCAGTGTCGCCGCAGCCTGAGAGAGGCCCCCATGGCTCCAGGGACCCCCCCCAGATGAGCCCCTCCCAGCACCCGAGGAGATGCCCCAGACCAAGGGAACTCCCCCACAGCCCACCCTGCCCCATGTCCAGCGACCCCTCGGACCATCCCGTGTTAATGAGCCTAAAGGCAGGGGAGTCTCAGCACAGGACTCGGGCTGCTGAGGGTCTGACCTCGCACGTGCGCCGTCGCGGATGGAGCAGGAGACCCCACAGTTACACTTCCTCAGGACCTCAAGGAGGACCGGCTCTCCCACAAGCTCAGTCTCAGGGAGCCACTGAGGGCTCCGTGTGGTCAGCAAGGTGTGCTGTGCTGTGTAGACGTGCCATGTAGATACCGCACCAGCAGCCTGCAATGTGCAAACGGCAAGATTCTGCTCAGCAAAGAGCCCCGAGATGCAGAATTCCCCTGGCGTGAATCCTCAGCAGCCTGGTCCCCGGAAATCGTGTTTCCATCTTTATCACTCGAGGACGGAATCACTGCCAAGCTCCCCGTGTCACTGGCTGACATTGTTGGTGAGCGGGTTGGGGACAAGGCTTAGACGGCTGTTCCAGCCCATCGGGGGCAGATCCGTCTCCAGGGCCCAGATGTCCCGCTCCTGTTGAGCTGCTCTCTGGCCCCTGGGAAAGGCCGTCTTTGCCGTCATCTCTGGTTTTATGGTCTCAGGTGAGAGAGGAGGAACTGCTCAGTCGGGAATCACGGCTCAGAGCCCCTCCTTTCCCTGATGCAGGGGGCCTAGCGCGTGACACGACCTGAGCACAGCCCCTCTCGGGTCGTAAAGCTACAGATCCCGCTCATTCTCACGTCGGGGTAGGGGGGCTGACCCCACCTGCCATTCTCCAGCCTGCTCCACGGACACCTGGGAATCAGGTCTTGCCCGTTCTTAGCCGGGGCAGTGGGTTAGCATCTGGGCAGAGAGCGGAGGTCACAGAGGGCAGGACGGAGTCCGGGAAAGGGGGGTCACTTGGGGAAGTATTTTCACTTTGGCTTTTTGGAAGCCAGATGTTAGAATGACAAGAAAGTTCCCCTAAAATGTCACAGAGGGAACCCGTTCCTGAGCGGTTTCTGCACAGGCAGTCAGGCCATCAAACAGCTTCCTGAGAGCACAGCCTCTGGAGGCGGGTTCTCTGGGTTCAAATCCCAGCCCACCACTTACTAGCTGCGTGACCTCAGGAAAGTTGTTTACCCTCTCTGTGCCTCAGTTTCCTCCTCTGAAAAACGAGGATAATGACAGTCTCTGTTGCACAGGATCATTGGACAGATTAAAGCAGAAAGTATCAGTAAGTGCTCGGCAGTGTCTGCCCACAGGACGCAGAGGGTTAAAGTGTTCCATGTCATCATCATCATCGTCATTGTCACCATCATCATCATTGTCATCATCGTGAGGACTGCATTTGATGACACTGTGACCTTCCTTCCTAGCCTCATCAGCTCCCTATGTCTTCCCACTGGGATCAGTCCCGTCTCCCGGGTCAGATCTTTCCCTGCAGAAACGCGGCTGAGGAGGACACTCTGAGGTCACCCCCTCATCGTCACCACCGTCGACAGCCTCACGTGTCACTGAGCCCACAGCAGGTGCTGGCCCATCGTCCCTAGATGGGCGACACTCCACAGCTGGCAGAGCACGTGCCTACTCATTCAGCTTCCCAGCACCAGCTGGTCTGGACGCTGCCTCAGCCTCGTGCTGGCCTTCCTGCCTCCCTCCTGCCCACGAGCATCCCTCCCCGACACGGTGCGATCACGGCGCCTCTCTGTGTGAAACCCTCCAGGGCCCCCTCACGGGGACCCATGGGTCAGGCCCTCCCTCCTCTCAGATGCCGTCTCTGCCTACGCTCCCCTCACACCTCCCGCCCTGCCCATCACTGCTGCGTCCTACGTCCCTCAAGCTCGGCCCCCCTCATCTCCCTCCACCAGGAGTGGCCTTCCCTAAATGTGCCCGCCCTCGGCTGCCTCCTCCTCCTCAGAGAAGGCAGATCAAGCGGCCCCTCCTCGAAGGGCTCCCGACTCCCCAGTCCAAATCAGCCACCCCCTCCCATGTGTCATGTCACCTCTCCTTTCCTTCATAGGAGTCATCCTGATCTGACACAGCCCTGCATTTATTTCATTTACACATTTATTCTCGGTCTCCCCGACTTGAATGTGAGTTCCAGGAGGACAGGGACGCTGGCAGGGCTGGTCACCCCAGCACCCAGAAGGTGCCCAGCAACATTCATGGGACAAACGATGAATCGGGGTGGCCCGGGCTAGGGGGAGGGGCAGTGTGCCTTTGACACAATGAACAGTCATAACAACACCGCCTTGTGTTTACAATCCGCTTTCCAGCCTGCAGGTGCTGAAGCAGCTGCCATCCCTGAAAGAGAAAGAGAAACACAAATCTAGACATTTAGGGAGAAAAGGGAGAGGAGAGATCTCAGAACGAGCGAGGGACGCGTTTCCCGGCATCGAGCAGGAGCGTATGTTTCTTCCTGGTCTAACGATCAAAGAGGGCACCCAGAGGAGAAAAAGCTTGAAAACGTCAATGCTTTCTCTTAAAGATCAGCCCACAGCAGACTGTGAGGGAATCTGTAGTAATAGAGGCTTCGGAATATAATTTTTTTTAAAAAATTAAGAAGCAGGAGGAGAAGCAGCAGCCGGGAGCCCAGAGCTTCAGAAGGTCGTCCGCGTGGGGCCACCTGACGCAGCGGGCAGGGCGGGTGGCCCTCGGGAGGGAGACCCCGTCCCTCGGCCCTCTCCGCTCTGGTTTAAGGACAATCAGCCCTTTACGGCTCGTCTCTCGAGAGCTGCCAGAAGCAAAGCCACCGATGTCAGGCTGAGCCTCAGCGCTCCTGCAGGAATCTCTCCTCTGACCCCAAAGCCCTAACTCCAGGGCGGCCTCTTGACCGATTCACCCGTGACCCTGATGGGTGACCCCTGGAGACAGTGGGCTGACACTCCCACGCACTGTGCGGGGCTGGGCTTCCCAGTGCTCCAGCGCATTAACTCACTTAATCCTCACCTGGACACGGTCCCACAGCCGCATCAGGACCGCGGGTCACAGAGGAGCAGTCAGGCCAGGCAGGATCGACATCCCTGGGCTCACGGCTGCGGGGCCGCCCTGCTGACCGCTGACCGCTGACCACACACTGACCGTGCCCTCGCTGGGAGACGAGGGGCCTCGGTGACAGCCCCAGGCACCAAGATTGCTCCTGACACCTCTTCCCAGGACTGTGAATCTGGTGCAACAGGACATCGGACAAGACTTTTCTGGGGACTTGGAATTTTGGCTGAAGTCCCAAAGTTAGAGATGTTGGAACCCCCTCATTCTAAAGAGAGTTCTAGAAACATCCATGCAAGCCAGCGACCATGGCCCCCACGTGAGAGAAGAGGGACATTTGGAAGGAGATTCCAGGAGGGAATTCACAGGAGGAGACGCTCCTCGGCCCAGAGCAGGTGAGGGGGGCTGTGAGGGACCCTGAGAGTCTGGGGTGCTGCCAGGAGGGTCTGCACATCTTTCTCCCTCACTGCACATTTCCAGGGCTGCCTCGAAACCTGAGCTGAGAGAGCCCCCCGAGAGCCTGGCCAGGGTCCCCTGCAGATTGGAGGGAGGCGAAATCATCCTGGATCCCCGGGGACATTGTACAGCTGCTGGATCAGCCCATCCTGAAGGCCACCTCATGGCTGGTCTTTGTCGTGGGAGACAAAAAATGCCCTCACTGCATGGGTCAGATTCATTGGGGCTTTCTCTTACCTGCAGCCAAAAGAAAGCTAATTGACACACACCGGCCATACATACAGAAGGAGGCCGTGGGAACCAAGGGCAGGGACAGCCCTCAGCATCAGGACCACGAAACAGCACTGCAGCTTTCCGAATCTCTACCTCCCCCAGAGCCTGCCCTCCTGTGGTCTTCCCCATCACGGCAAATGGCAGCTCCACCCTTCCAGGGGTTCAGCCACATGCCCCACAAACGCCACGGTCCCAGCGTCCGTCCTCTCTCGCTGCACTGCTGCAGGCGCCCCTCACTGGTCCCCGGCCTCCACTCTTGCTCTCCACACTTAGTCTTCCACACACAGCCAGAAGGATCTCTTCTCAAATCCTCTGTCCAAAACCCTTCAATCAGCTCCGGTCTCATCAGAATATGGTCCAAATTTTTGTATGATGCAGGGTGAACTTGTCCAGGTCTGCCTGGGGCTTTCCCAGCTTCAGTATTGAAAGTCCTCTGTCCCAGAAAACCCCTCATCCAGGCAAACCAGGACGGCTGGTCACTCTGGTGTCATGATGGACAAGACCCCACATAACTCTGACCACTCTCCCCCTTGCTCACTCCACTGTGGTGGTCACACTTGTATTGTTGTTCTTTCTAGAACATGCCAGGGATGCTCCCACCACAGGGCCTTTGCACATGCTGTTTCCTCTGTCTGGAACACTATTCCTCCAGCTACACACATGGGAGACTTGCTCAATTCATTCAGGCTTCTCTTCAATTTGCACAACTCAGAGAGGACTTCAGGCTCCCTGATCTAAAGTGGCCCTGCAGAACTCTGCATCCCAATACCTGCTTGATGACTTGACTTTTATAGCATCTGTCACTATCCAGAATAGCACACACTTATATATGTATATGCATGTATGTGTACATACACACATTTACATGGATGTGCACACTCATATGTATGTCTATATGGTTGTACTCGTGGGGGGGGGGTGGTGTACCTCATGGTCACTGCCCCCTTCTGCCCTCACTGGACGGTCAGCTCCAGGAGAATGGGGCCTTGGTCTGCTTCATTCACAGCTGTGTCCTTGGTGCTGAACAGGGCCTGACCCTTAGGAGCTGCTCGGTAAAGAGCTGTGGAATGAATGAAGGAGTTGAATGAGTGAATCATGCAGCCTCAAAGGAGACCTCAGCCGGGGGCGGGGGACAACAGAAGCTGGTCTGAGCCCCGGGCTGGCCTCCTCACCCGACGTCCCTCCAGGAGGAGTGCTGAGGGCCCCAAGTGCCACTTGTGTCTGCGTCTTCTCAGCACAGAGCATCTCTCCGCAGGGATCGGGCCAGGGCATCGCACAGAAGCCAGTGCAGAGTGCGGCCCCTGAGCGCGCGTTCCTGGACGACTCTCAGACTGGCAGGTCTGCACCTCCAGGGAACCGATTCCTGCACGGTCACCACAAGCAGCTCTGCCGTCCATAAGGACAGAGGCAGATGGTCAGGGACACATGTGGAGCTCGATGAGCCCGAGACCTCACCCAGGCCACCACACTCAGGTGAGGAGACCACAGGCAACGAGGGGACGGGCAGGGCCACAGTGCTCAGGATGCTGGGGCAGAGGCGGCCCAGCTTCCTCCCCTGCCAGGGCACCTTCCTGTTGGAAGTTTCTGGGAGCCTTGGCCCTGACCCCTTCTCTCACCACTCTCTGTGGGTCAGAGGGCAGGATTACTAGCGCCCAACTTGGCAAATGAGGAAACTGAGGCACGGCCAAGGTAAGTGACTCCCCTTTCTTCGAAGGGCTCATCACCATGGGGTCTGTGGCCAGGTGGGCACAGCTGGACCTGAGCCGGCGGCCTGGGCTGGGTCCCAGCTCGGCCACTTCTGAGCTGAGAAACTGCCAAGCCCCACGCACCTCGGGTTTTCCGTCTGTAAAACGGAGACCGAGCGTGATGGACCCGGGGCTCTAATGAGCGTGGGGAAACCCAGGCATCCCCCCGGGGAGGGGTGGAGCCGACTCTGGGGCCAGAGGCCAGTCAGCCCACCAGCCTCCCCGTCCCTCTGAGCCCCGCCCTGCGGGAGTCACCCCTGCCCACTGCAGACGGAGACTGTGGTCGCACCGTGCCCAGGGCGTGAGTGAGGATCAAATGGTCTAATGACTGAATGGCTCAAAATGTTCATTTAGTTGTTTGGTTTTGTAAAACAGCTGGAACAATCCTTCCACACAGCAAGCACAAAGTAAGGATCTGTTAAAAAAAAATACATAAAATGCTTGAAAAGTGCTCAGACCGTGTCTGATGCCTGGGCGCTCGGTGAGTTTCAGCTGCGCCGATTTTTACTGACACAGTGAGACCAGACCCGGAGCCGTCTGACCCTCTGCTCCCTCCTGCTCTCATCACAGCCCGGCCACGTGTCCAGGCTGGCTCTGTCCACAGGGACACCTTCTCTGCTCTGAGGTCACCTCTTCACCCTCTGCTCCCCTCCAGACTCTCACACACACACACACACACACACACTCGGTCACACGTGCACACACACACATGCTCACACATGCACACACTCACACATGTATACACTTGCATGTATACACACTCATTCACACACATTACGTGCTCACTTCTTGCATACCCACATCACACACTCACTTTCATTCACACAATTACACACACACACAGCCCCTGAGGTGTGTACAGACCTCAGCTCTCACCATGACAGTCTGAATCCCAGGCGACTCTGCAAACTCTGCCCCTGACCCAACTCCAGGGCTCCTGCCCATCCACATGCCCACCTGGGGAGCTGCCCACACGTGCCAGGACTCCAGGGCGCTGGGAGGGGGAACCTGCTGGGACTGGCTTCTTGGCTGAGAGGACAAAAGGGACTGGACAGGTGCTCGTGCATCTCCCACCCACTCTCCACTCTGTTCCCTTCACAGAGACTCTAACTGGGCCCCAGAGAGGGGCAGGACCCGGTCCTCACGAAGCGCCCGGCTAGTGGGGGACCCAGCGGCCAGCGGTCAACAGCCACATGCACAGCAGACAAAATAACCCCAGGCTAAGGTGGCAACCCCAGCAGGAAGCACTCAGCTCCAAATGGGGTGGAATCAGGGGCTGGGGGCGGGGCTGGGGGGAGGGATGTGGAGCTGACATGGAAAAGAAGGAGGAAGGTGGTGTAGGCAGAGGAGCAGCTGGGAGAACAGACACAAGAACGGACTCGGTGGGCGTGAGAAGGGGGTCCCGGGGGGCGGAGACAGCGGTGGTAAATGAGAAGGGGTTCCAGAGAGGCTGCGGAAGCCAGAAGGCGGAGCCCGAGCTGCCCACTGCAGGGTGTGGACTTTATCCCTCGGGCCAGTGTCTCCGAGCTCCAGCCACCATCTGTCACCTGTCTGATGCAGCACACCTGTGATGCGTTTAACATTCTTTTAAATCAGATGTCTAATTATGTAAATGTATTTTAACAGCAAACCCTATATACTGGACTTCATTGGAAAATAAACTCAAAAAGAAAATAATGTTATGAATTCCTCCCAGGTGCTATTTTCCGCAAGAGGCTGGGCGCCCGAGGCCTGCTCTCTCTGGTCAGGAGAGAGACGATCGAGGGCTGGAGAGGAGCTACAGACACTGGCACGAAGTGGGGGCTTCTTCTTAAGGGAAAGGAGCATTAAAAAGGACTGACTGTTGGGGCTGGCCCCGTGGCTGAGTGGTTAAGTTCACGCACTCCGCTGCAGGCGGCCCAGTGTTTCTTCGTTGGTTCGAATCCTGGGCGCGGACATGGCACTGCTCATCAGACCACACTGAGGCAGCGTCCCACATGCCACAACTAGAAGGACCCACAACGAAATATACAACTATGTACTGGGGGGCTTTGGGGAGAAAAAGGAGAAAAATAAAATCTTTAAAAAAAAAAAAAAAAGGACTGACTGTCTCAGGACGTCTCAAGGCTGCAGAGCGACTGTCTGTGCCATCGCATGGGGACACAGCATCATCGCCCTGTTGTGGCCGACGCTGCCTCGACGCCGCCTCGACGCCAATCTCTCAGCTGTTCCCTGTGGTCAGGCCACTCACAGCGCCCCATGTCTGAGTCTCTGCCTGAGGGCTTTTTCCAGAACAACACAAGGTCATTCTGTGCATGCACACGCGTGCACACACACACACACACGCATACACACATGTGGCAGGCTGGAAATCACAGAGAATTAAAAACCCCACCAGCCACCAGTACCAGCTTCCACCCAGTGGCTCTGAGGAGCTGGTGTGTGAATTAGTGACCTGGGCCCGCTGTTTCCCCTCGAAGGAGGCTCTCGGGCTGGCTTCTGAGATCAGGGTCTCAGGGCTGTCCCGTGAAGGACACCTTTCTCCCCACATCCACTGAGGACTCTCCCCAGCTTTGCCCCTCCCTGACCCTGAGTTCAGACCCCACCCAGGGAGATTGAGTCCAGGAACTGCGATGACCAGGCGTCAGGAAGGGCCGCTGGAGCTCTCCTCTGGGCGGGGCTGTTGCTGTCCAGGGAATATTTTCATAGGGCGTTCGCTACTGAGAAACGCGGGAGTGGAGCTGGCCAGATTTGCAGGCTGAAGAGCCCATCCGGCCGCCTCTGCAGAGGGTGGAGTGGAGCGCTGCCAGCGGGGACGCTGGAGCCCAGTTAGCAGGTCACTGCAGAGGCCCAGGTGAGGGGCGATGCAGGCTTGGACAGGGAGGTGGTGAAGATGCAGGGACTAGTGTGGGAGATACACTGTGGCATAACAAAAAATATATTTAGTCCTTGTCCCAGGTTCCTGGCACAGAGCTCCTAAACCCCTGGAATTTTCTGAGTGAGGGAAGTGTCCTATTTATTATTCATAAGAAGCCCCTTTGAGCACACCGAAATTTATGCTAATGAGGTGACTTAGGGTGGGGCCCCAGACAGCCTCAGGGTGGGGAGTGGTCCCAGAAAAACCAATCACACATTAGAGGGTGGGAACCCTCAGCCCCGCCCTCTGACCTCTCTGGAGGGGAGCAGGGCTGGAGGTCCGGTTATAAACTCTTGAACAAAGATGTTCAGAGTGTCCAGTGAAGAACACAGAGGAGTGGATGTTCAGAGTGTCCAGTGAAGAACACAGAGGAGTTGGGGGAGGGTGGTGTGTGCAGGGAAAGGGCTGGGAGCTCCCCACCCGCCCCCACGCCCTGCCCTCTGCCTCTTCCATCTGGCTGTTCCTTTGTATCCTTTATCATATACCAGTAATCTAGGAAGTAAATCTAGGAAGTAAAGTGTTTCCCTGAGTTCTGTGAGCTGTTCCAGCAAACAATGAGGCCTGAGGAGGGGGTTGTGGGAACCCTGATTTAGAGCCGGTCGGTCAGGAGGATGGTGGCTCAGGCATGTGAAGTGGGGGTGGTCTTGTGGGACCAAGCACTTAACCCACAGGGGCTGTGCCAGCTCTCGGTGGTTAGTGTCCGAACTGCACTGAATTGTCAGACAGCCGGGTGGAGAATTGGTTGTTGGTGTTCGAAAACACACCACACATAGTGTGATCGACAGGTGTGTAAATGGATTACGTGACGGAAATGAGGAAGAGGATATTTCTGATTTAGGCAGATAGATGGATGAAGGTGCCGCTCTCTGAGAAGACAAACCCAGGAGAGGAGCAGGAACAGGGCAGGGCCGGGCGGGCGATGGGGGCTGGGTCTCAGACGCCTGAGTGTGAACCACCTTTGGGACGTGTTGGCGGAAATGTCAGCTAGTCTGACGAACTGTTCGAACTGGGTACAGGGCTCTGGAACTCAGAGGAGAGGTGTTAGCTACAGAGACCACCTGCCTAGAGACGTAAACAAAGGAAGGGAACCTTTAATTACAGGTGGGGAAACTGAGGGATCCAACAGTGACAAGAGATGTTTACATATTGAGGTCTACGGCGACTGTTTCGAGTTCAAAACTGATTCGACTTGAACTAGACAGCTTGATTTATGGCCTTTTAAACACACATTCTACATCTGCTTAAGCATTAACCATTAAAGAACACTCTCTCCTAAGACAAGAACGCCTACTTCCCCTCCTACGCCCTATTGGGAACGGCCATATTAGTCCCTCTCCAACCTCAGGGTCCTGTTGACCTGCTCATTTGCAACTGAATACCTCTGAGACTGATGAGTCTGTATCCTGGGCATGTTTCATGTATGTTCTTTTCTCTAAAAAGGTCTAAGAGTGTGCTGAAACCCACGCTTCTCTGGAACGCTTTCTTCCTTTCTGGAAATGGCCTTCCCAGGTCATAATCTTCACCCTGGCTCAAGTAAAACTCACCTTCTCTCGCTTATCTATGGAATGCTTGTTGGTTATTTTGCATCGACAACAGGAAAGAGACTTGGCGAGGGTCACACTCCCAGCAGGTTGGTGGCACGCCATCACTGTTTTGGTAGGCCAAATGCTGACCCTCGGAAGATGCCCACGTCCTAATGCCCAGATCCTCACAGGGTAAAAAGGGACTTTGCAGAAGTGATTAAATTAAGGGTCTTGAGCTGGGGAGATTATCCTGGATTATCCCGGTGAGCCCAACCTAATCACAGGGTTCTCTAAGAGGAAGAAGGCATCGTGCTGAGAGAAGCAGAGATTACAGTCACATGCCGCCTAATGATGACGTTTCAGTCAACACAGACCACATCTACAACAAGGGCCCCATAAGATGAGTACCACAGAGCTAGGTGTGGAGTCGGTGTGTCTAAGTGCTCTCCATCATGTTCACACGACGAAATCGCCTAACAACGCATTTCTCAGATCGTGTCCCCGTGGTTCAGGAACGCACGACTGTAGCGTGATGCAGCCAAGAAAGCCAGAGGAGGCAAGAGCAGGTCTGCCCTGAGAGCCTCTGGAAGGAACCAGCCCCCAGACACCTTGATTCTAGCCCCACAAGACTCCTTTGTGACTTCTGACCCCCAGAATAAATTTGGAGCATAAATTTGTGTTGGTGTTTTTGGTGAGGAAGATTGTTGCTGAGCTGACACCCATGCCCATCTTCCTCTATTTTGTATGTGGGACACCACCACAGCATGGCTGATGCGCGGTGTTCAGGTCCACGCCCAGGATCTGAACCCACGAACCCCGGGCCACTGAAGCAGAGTGCTCAACCTTAACCGCTACGCCACCAGGTCAGCCCCAAATTTGTGTTGTTTCAAGCCACTAAATTTGTGGTCATTAGTTACAGCCTCCGTAGGACAGCAGTCCAGTTGTACTTACATTACTGTTGACAGCATGGACCTGGCTCTGTTGGGAATTTTGGCCGTAAGTAGAGATGCTCTGAGGACATTTCCTGTTTCCTGGCAAGAGCCCCCGGGGCTGGCTCAGCGGCTCAGGCTCTTTCTCTCCTTCTCAGCCTTCGGGTTGGTAAAGTCTCTGCCCATAATCAAAATTTGGCTGTCATAACTCCAAATCACGACCTCAGCTGACAGCATCTAAAGCAGAAAGAAGGTCTCTCCATTTCGAGGACTTCTTGATTTAATGGAGAGAAAAATCTTCCCACAAAGCCCCAGGAGACTTCCTTTTATATCTCGTGGTCAGAACCGGTCACACGCTGGCCTTGGGATGGCACTGATCGCTTAGGGCAGCAGAGACACGTTTCCTTTGGCTGGAGCGATGGCAGCTTGGGGAAATGATAAAATGTCCCACTCTCAGCCTACTTCCACGTTCCCAGGTCCCAAGAGACTAACTGCCTCCCTCTAAATTCCTTCTCTGAGTCAGCTATTCTGAGAACAGGGCATAAGGGATAGACTAGCCAAATAGCAAGAAAGTTTCTTTCTACAAGATCACAGCACCTGCCTGACCAGAGCGCACCAAGCTTGCAGCTGAAACACTGACATTTTTTTTTTAAAGATTTTATTTTTCCTTTTTCTCCCCAAAGCCCCCCGGTACATAGTTGTGTATTTTTAGTTGTGGGTCCTTCTAGTTGTGGCATGTGGGACGCCACCTCAGTGTGGCTTGATGAGCGGTGCCATGTCCGCACCCAGGATCCGAACCGGTAAAACCCTGGGCCACCAAAGTGGAGCTCGCGAACTTAACCAGTCAGCCACGCGGCCAGCCCCGAAACACTGCCAATTTTGTTTCCTTCCCCTGGAGTCTTCTTGTTCCCCATGTTTGGAGAGGCTGTCCTGTGGGGAGTTGTAATAGCCATTTCACTGCAATTTGAGTCTCAGAGTTTTTGAAAGTTCCAACATGCCCCCAAAAAAGCAGCTTTCTTTTAGCGAGGAAGAGGGGCAGTAGACACCAGATGAGTGTCACAAACTCGCTGTTGAGCTCACTCATTATCTCTGTTTTGCCTCCTAGACCTTAACCCACCAGTCCTCAGCCAGGATGACGGTATCCCCTTGGGAACATTTGGCAATATCTGGAGTCGTACCTGGTTATCACAGCTCGGGGGGTGTTGCTCCTGGCATCCAGGGGGTAGAGGCCAGGATGCTGTTGAACATCCTACAACGCATGGGACAGCCCCACAACAAAGAATTATCTGGCCCCAAATGTCAATGGTGCCGAGGCTGAGAAACTCTGATCTAATCCTTGGGAGCAGGAAAGGGTGACAGATCTAGCATAGGACATCCTCATATTTATACTAAAAAATGATTCATTGTTTATCTGAAGTTCGAATTCAACTGGGTGTCCTGTATTTTATCTGGCAGCCGGAAGAGGATCCTGTCCTACACCCCAAGGTCGGCTGAGGCTGGTACCTAACAACTTAATCGACATTTGTCAGATAAATGAATAAGTGAGCATCTCACCAAGGGTGTGCAAGGCTGCCGGCTGCTCCGATGACCCTGATCAAAGACCTTCCTCCTGGCGCACAGGAGGCTCCGAGGCCAGGGCCGGCCCCTCCCGCACCGGCTCAGCCATGCCAGCTCCCCCAGAGCAGCTCACGTGGCTTCCCTCCCAACGTCTCCTCCCAGGGGAGGCCCGGCTCCTGCTCAGATGCTCTGCGGGATCAGACCTGGCCTGTGGGTGACCCAAGAACAAGGCCTGTTGGGGCCTTCACTGCCGCCCACATCTGGGCTGAGGCAGACAGTCTGTGGCCATTGGTCCCAAATAGTGTCTGTGAATGGCCCACGGGGAGTGGTCCTCGTTCAAGGCAAAGAAACAAGCCGTCAATCCATTTATGGTCTAAACAGCCCCAACCGCGTGCTCCTGTAGCCAGGCTTGTGGTTCCTTCTGAACCAAGTGGATGTGCTGCATGCAGGCCCATGGCCTCGCCTAGCCCAGGGAAAACTTCCAGAAGGTTGATGGTGGGGCATTAGGATGAACCGCCCTGGATTCTCAGTTATTTCCCAGAGTATGGAGGAGTCTCTTGGGGCCTGTGATAATGTCTTTCCGATTCTGATTCGCTGAATGCTCACTGTGTACCTTCCGTGAGCCAGGCTCTGGGTACGCTTTACTGTGCTCGTTAATCTCACTGAATCCACATGATAACCCTCAACGTCCTCAATAGTACCCCCATTCTTAAGATGAGGAAACTGAGGCCCAGGGAGGTCACCCAAGGATTTGCCAGCCCCTGGGGGCCAAGTCCAGGCAAATGGAACCTCAGTCCTGGGGCAGCTCTGCTCTGCTTTTATCACCATCACCGTTAATCAGCTCACAAGTGGGCCGGCCCCGTGGCCGAGCGGTTAAGTTCGCACGCTCCGCTTCAGTGGCCCAGGGTTTCGCCAGTTTGGATCCTGGGCGCAGACATGGCACCGCTTATCAGGCCACGATGAGGCAGCGTCCCACATGCCACAACCAGAGGCGCTCACAACTAGAATCTACAACTATATACTGGGGGGCTTTGGGGAGAAAAATAAAAAAAAAAGAAGAAGAAGAAGAAGAAGATTGGCAACAGTTGTTAGCTCAGGCACCAATCTTAAAAAAAAAAAATCAGGGGCCGGCCCAGTGGTGCAGCGGTTAAGTTGCACATTCTGCTTCTCGGCGACCCAGGGTTCGCCAGTTCGGATCCCAGGTGCAGACATGGCACGCCATGCTGTGGTAGGCGTCCCACATATAAAGTAGAGGAAGATGGGCACAGATGTCTGCTCAGGGCCAGTCTTCCTCAGCGAAAAGAGGAGGATTGGCAGCAGTTAGCTCAGGGCTAATCTTCCTCCCAAAAAAAAAGAAAAATCCACTCACAAGTGAATTTTCTGAAAGGCGATTGTAAAATAAGGTGCTCTGTGAAGAGAGACCTAAATGGAACTGCACTTACTGTCAGACGGACTCTGCTTTTCCCCTTTAGGAAACTGCCATCCCTACAGGCCCAGGAGCCTGCCTCGTCCACAGAGATGTGCAGCCGTCCCGCTGGGGGCACCTTGCTCGTTCAAATGCTCAATTACACGTGGACCAGTGCTGCTTGTGTGTCGGTTCCATCGCACAGTAAAATTCACGTGTTTAATCTTTCTTGTCCGCTTATCCAAAGGAGTGTGATTGGTGGACGGTTAAGCGATGAGACAAACTGAGGCTGTGATCCGTGTTCTTAGAACAGTGTCCTAACTGGAGGCCACCGACGGACCTCCGAGATAAGAAGTCTGATTACATCTTGTCGGTCTCCAAGGTTACGAGCCAGCAACCCCCAGGAGACTGCAATTACACCTGTTTATAATTTTCCCACCTCCCAAACTGACCTTCTATTCCTGAACATGCACTTTCAGGCATCGGGCATTAGTATAAATTATGCTGTACAATTATTTGTAATTAAGGGAGAGAATGTGTACTGCGCTGCAGCAGATTAGCCCCGTTTTGCTGAACTAAATCACGTCTACGCCAGCGTCCCAGCCCGGGGAGGCAGATGAAACACAATTAACTTTCTTCTGCCTTAATGGGAGTTTATGTTGCTGTTTTTCATAATCATAATATCTCAAGACATAGAAACAGTTTTTCTCTAATGTAATTGCGTTTCTACCAACAAAACAGCTTGGGTTTAACTGAAAGCTCGGGCAGAATTAACCACCAGAGTGTATTATCCATGGATGATGCTGGAATCCTGTTACAAAGCCCTGCACGACCGTGCCGCTCAGGGGCTGCGAAGTTCAATCACAGCTCTCTGGCGGGCACTCTGCAGGCTCTTCTGCTTTTCTGGAAACAGGTTTTGGGCAAATTTCGAGAGCCCTTAAACCAACCTGTGTCTCAGGTCCGTGCCCCTGTGCTCTGGAAACTTCCAGACACATCCCAGGCCACATTTTCCTACTTTTAATGTTTCTCCTTTACACGTGGATTTGTTCGAGATGCATGAAAAGCTTGACTTTTATGACCCTCATAAAACCCCATCTGCTCCAAGCTCCAACCCAAACCCAGCCAGAAGGCGCTCAGACCAAAGCTGCTCGGATTGTTTCGGCCCCAATGGAAAGATAAACACAGCAATAGGATTCTTCTTGTCATTGATGGACTTCAGGTATTCTCCACAAAATGCCTCCAAAAAGACACAGAACGAAGAAATGAAGCTGATGCACACCAAGAGGAAGGTCCCTGGGGGGGAACCCACAAGGAGGGGCAGAGACAGGAGTGTGTGAGGGGCCTGACAAGTCCGGTCACCCAGCCAGGACGGTCACACCGAGAGAGGCCATCGGGTGACGAGGGACACGGAGGAGGAAGGCTGTCCCAGCCGGGGTGCTTGGGGATGGGCAGGTGCTGGAGAATCAGGAGGCCGGGAGGGCCCCACCCAGGCCCGGCTGAGTCCAGGCCGAGCGACCTCCCAGACTGGGGGACATCTGAGTCCCAGAGGCCCCTCCAGTCTCCCAGGCGGACACTGAGCTCCTGATGGGGCCAGGAGCCGCCACCTGCCTGGAGGGGACCTGGGAAACTCAGGCCGAGGCCTCAGACCCAGAGGGCAGTGGCGTCTGCTATGAATTGTGGGGAAGAAACGTGGCCAGAGGGCGCTTTACAGCCCCTCAGACCCTGTGAGCGTCTGAGCTGGAGGCTTAAGTCCTGACCTGAGACCCCATCCAAGCACCTGCCTGCAGGGATCACACACATGTGTGCACACATATGCACATGTACACATGCAGACACACGTGTGTGTGCGCACACATATGGGCACTCACATGTGCGTGCACACGCGTACATACACAGAGGTGCATGCACACAGACACACACAAGAGCTGTCCCTTCCTCCCTAAGGAAAGATAAGAGGCAAAACAGACATCACCGTGTTTGGTCTTTCTTTTTTTTTTTTTTAAAGATTGGCACCTGAGCTAACAACTGCTGCCAATTTTTTTTTTTTTAATTCTTCTCCCCAAAGCCCCTCAGTACATAGTTGTATATTCTGGTTGTGGGTCCTTCTAGTTGTGGCATGTGGGATGCCACCTCAGCATGGCCTGATGAGCAGTGCCATGTCTGCGTCCAGGATCCGAACCGGTGAAACCCTGGGCCACTGAGCCAGTCCGTGTTTGGTCTTTAAACAGCAACAGTGGCAAGAAAAGCCACGTAATCAAGTGAGGCACTCCCAGCCCCACTCCTACTGTGTTTCCTCTATGGGGAGAAAGGGATGCAGCAGAAAACCCTGGCAGGCCCAGCCTGGGGAAACGAGGCCCGGGAACTGGAGGCCTGAAGGAAGGCAGTGTGAGGTAACAGAAACGTTTTCCCCTATACACACACACACACGGGTTAGCCGGATTTAAGGAAAAAAATTTGTATTTCAAATTAACAGAATAATGTTTTAGTGTAAGTATGTACCAAATATTGCATGGCACACAGTTATACTAAAAAATTACTTGTTTATCTGAAATTCCCACTTAACCGGGATTCCTGTAATTTATCTGGCAACTCCTCCTCTCCAGCCCCCTCCACACACACACCGGCACACTCATGCACTTTTCTCCCAACGAAATCTCAACTAGCACCCAACACAAAAAGCAGTGAAAAGCCAGATCCCACCCCTAGGCCTCCGTCCCCAAACCCTGGGCCCCAGAGCACCCCGACGGAATCTGAGGGCCCAGGTAGAAAAACCATTCATGCAGTGGGAAGGGTTTGTGTCCCAAAGCCAGGCACAGTTCCACCTGGATCCACACCCCACTTGCCAGCCTTGTGACCTTAGACAAGACCCTTTGCCTCTCTGAGCGTCAGTTTGCTCATAAGATTCAGCTAACGTTTGAATCTGGGTATCTGCGCACCTGGGCGTGTCGGGACCCCCGGGCTCTCGCCCCGGCGTCTGTCTCCTGCCTCTTTCCTACAGCGCCGCCCTCCTGTCCTTTGGGGCTGAGAGCGAGGCTGTGCTTGAACAGGATCTCGGGGGGACAGAGAAGCGTGGAGGACGGGCTTTCCCTGGAGGACACCCGGTGTCTCCCGAGATTCCTTCATCCTGTAATTAACGGTGATGGGGATTTCTTACTGTGGCTCCACCTGCCATTACAGAACCACTGGAGGGTTGTAATTAAATTAAAGGCATTCATTAAATATAGAAAGGAGGGGAGGACACACTGGAAGCCCCAAGGCCCTGTTGCTCATCCTTGTTTGTCGTAAAAGAGAGAAAACTCATCCTATCAGCCCGTCCGGGTAACTTAGTGCAGTAATCGGGAGCCAGGATGGCGGAGTGGGGACGTGGCTGATGGCGTGACAGCCGTGCGCACAGGAAGGACTGTCCTTCCTCGGCCAGGCTGACGGACATGCTGCAGCCGAGGCGGGCTGCGAGGTTTCGGCTTTGGATATATTTGCTGTTTTGTCTTGTTTTTCTTTTTTTGAATGTATGACTTCTTCTGAAACATTAATAACTTTAAGTGTCCAAACCCACCGCTTGAGCGATAAGTTAACTATACAAACTCTGGCTCGGAGGATGACCGCGTGCCCATGTGTGTGTGCACGTGTGCGTGTGAGCACATACCTGTCTGCGTGAGACGTCGTATGTGTGTCTGCCCAGAACCTGGCTCACGTTCAATGATCTTGAAGATCCGGTTGTAAGGCAAATAAATGCAGAGCACGCCCACTGACATTCAGGGTTCATTCCCCTTGACCTGGAGATGATTTTCTCTCTGTTGGTCCAGAATTGGCAGATTTAAGTGTGGAGCCCTGCATCCCAGGGATGGTTTCCGGCTCTTGGCTGAGGCTGGCTGGGGGGTAAGCCCAGCCCATCCGGTGCAGAGGCGCACTTAGCTGTTCTCAGACGGCGTCTCCCTCAGAAGCAGGGACTTCTCCCCACCGAGACCACGCCATCTTGAACGCCTCGCGCTGTCGTCATATGACTTCAAAACACGAGTCCACATCACCCAGTGACCCTGGCTTCTGACTCGTAGCTTCATCTCATGAAAGACCTGGCCCACAGCTCCACATGCCTTGGCCCTCCTTGAGACTTAGGTAAATTCTATCCCAGCCCCAGAATCATTTCACGGGCAATTCTCATGTGTGTGAACTGATGGGCAGTGCCATCCGTGGGGACCACGAACAGTCCCCAAGAAGCGTCTAGCCAGGTGGAAGCCAGATGTGTCAGGGGAAGAACGCCGCCAACGGCCTTCCTCATTGGCTCCCAGGCAGGGCCCTGGGGGTAACTTGACCCATCTCAGTGGCCACAGGAAGGGCTTTTTGGCTAAAACGTTGAGAAAATTCTTCGCACACAGAAGCTCAGGAGAGGTTCATGATCTGGTAAAAATCAGATGACCCAAAAAGCTGCGTGTGGCTTGCTCTGGAGCCGGACACTGTCCAGAGGACACCAAGCCTATGAATGCAGCTTCTCCGGCCATTTCACAGGGCAGGGAATCCCTGACGGGCTGGGACTCTTAGTGCCTTGGACTCCTGTTTGACTGTGAGTCAAGATTTGTCCAGCTACAAGGAGTA
The DNA here is from genome assembly GCF_021613505.1 of Equus quagga. Classification (NCBI taxonomy): domain Eukaryota; kingdom Metazoa; phylum Chordata; class Mammalia; order Perissodactyla; family Equidae; genus Equus; species Equus quagga. The sequence continues at coordinate 98,901,458 of NC_060278.1, forward strand.
AATAATCAACAGTGGCTAAAGCCAGTGCTTCCCGAACTTTCCCAAATGTGCGCAAAAATCACCTGGGTTCTTTGTTAAAGAGCAGCTTTGAATTCACTAGATCTGGGTTAGTAGCATAACAAGCTCCCAGGTGGAGCGCACGCTCCCAGAACAGGGACCACACTTTAAGCAACAAGGACCTGGGGACCTTCAACACCAAGGCCTGAGTCCTGTCCTCAGAAATTCTGCCTGAATTGCTATGGCGTGTGGCCTGGGCGTCACCATATTTTAAATCTCTCCAAGTGCTCCTAATGTGCAGCCAAGACTGAGAATCACTGGCTTCAGCAACAGAGACATTTAATTACCTCACGTAATAAACCCCGAGAGGGTCATGCCCAGGGCTGGGTTTGGAAGTACAATAATGTAATTAAGGAGCCAGAATCTTTCTGTCATTCTGCTCGAGCATCCTCGTCATGCCCTCAAACTTACTGCCTAATGGTCTCATGATGGCTGCACAGCTCCAGACATCACATCCTCACACAGTGTAGAAATAAATGGCAGGACTCTTTACTCTCTCTCACTTAAGCAGGGATCAAAGTCCTTCGTGGAATCCAGCTGCCAGCTGCCCCACCCACACTCCCTTAGACATCCTCTTATGTCTTTTTGGCCCAGAGTGGTGATATATAGGGTTGTCAGATTTAGCAAATAAACATACAGGCTGTCCTCAAATTTAATTTGGGACATACTGATACTCACTGTATCAGTTGTATCATTGTATCAAAAATTACTCATTGTTTATCTGAAATTCAAATTTAATTGGGCACCTTGTATTTTGTCTGGCTTAGCTATACGCACACCCACAACCAATCACCGACAAAGGGAAATCGGATTACCGCACTTGGTTTAGGCGCCACCCTGAAACCACCCATCCCTGTACCCTTTCCTCAGCCTGAGTCCCTCTGTCTAATTGGCCAGATCTGGGTCACATGTCTGTCCCTGAACCAACCGATGGGCTAGAGGAATGGAATGTGCTGATTGGCTTAGCCTGGGTCACATGTTCCACCCTAATACAAGGCTGTAGGGGCAGCGGGGAAGAGCAGTGCCCCAAAAGCACAGCTGGAGCGCTGTCGCCCAGGAGAAGTGTGTGCCAGCAGCATATTCTCTTTTTGGCAGATGCTTTGACATCTGGGGCTTGCTGACCCTAGAGGGACTGCCCCTCCCAAGGGGAGTGAACAACCGGCAGGACTGCACTTTTCAAACACAAACTTATCCATCTAGAGCCACACCCCGCCCACCTCCTTTTTCAGGCTCTCAGGCTCCAGGCCCTCTCCCCTGCCCTAACCACCCAGGGCCAGGCACAGACCACCAGGGACAGCCCCCAGGCACCAGACCACCAGGGACAGCCCCCGGGCACCAGATCACCAGGGACAGCCC
>NC_060278.1:98902880-98931763 GCF_021613505.1 Equus quagga
ACCAGACCACCAGGGACAGCCCTGGGCACCAGAGCCCACTGACATCATTCAAACTAGCCAATCCCAAGCCTGCCTGCCCCACCTCACCTGTCCTTTCCCAGGAAACCACACTCAAGGCTCTTGCCCACAGTCCCCTCCCCTGCCTCTGCCTGCCAGGCACGTCCCCTGTGGCCCCGTGGGTGGCATGCTTCCCTTGGGAACTGTGAGTAACAAACCAGCTCTTCAGTGGCAGTCATTTCCTGATCTGTTGGCCTTAATATACCTCAGATTTTCTATGAATACATTATACTTCAAAAGAGAGAATTTTTTTTCTCCTTCACTCAATATATTTGAGCACCTGCCGTCTGCCTGGCACTATTTTAGAGCTGGCAGAGAGCCATGAAGAAAGCCCACACAAAGCTCCCGAGACAGACATTCTAAGGAGGTGAGATAAACACGCCAAATCTGTCCCATGTCAGATAGTGGTGAGTGCTGGCAAGGAGGACAGGGAGTGGGCAGGGATGGGAGGGAGCCCACAGTTCTAAATAGAGCAGCCAGGGAGGGCCCTACTGAGAAGGTAACATTTGAGGAGAGACCTGAAGGAGGTGAGGGAGGGAGCCTCACAGACAAGCAGAGGAAGAGTGGTCCAGGCACAGGGAACAGCAGGTGCAAAGGCCCTGAGGTCAGAGGGGATTTTAACTGGCTCCCCCTGCTGTTGGGTGGAGCAATGGGTTTCAAGGGAGGAAGGTGACAGGGGTTGTCCAGGCAGGAACCTACTATGCCCAGTGCCCAGTGCTGTGCCTCGTACATAACTGACCGTCAATAAATGCTTGTAAAATGAAGAAAGACATAGCGGTGGGGCTCGCTCACCTCCCTGGAAGGCTCCTCGCCTCTGTTGCAGGGTCTCTGGCCCCAGCATATGGGGCATCGCCCACTGCCATGAATTCCTTTCTCCACTCCTCTCATGGAAGTTTTCACATCCAAACAGTCCTGTTGCTGTCTCTGGCCGCTTTCTCCTCTTGCCAAATTCCTCTTTGCTCCTCTGGTCAGATTTGGGAAACCTCAGAGGGACACGGCCGCCTGGGCCTTTCCACTAGGCCTGAGTGAGGTCCCGAGTGTGTCTCGGTGGTGTGTGGGGCCGGGGCTCGTTGGTCACCCCAAGACCCGCTTCTCTCTGAGGATCAGCAGAAGAATCCAGAAGTAAGAGCAGTGTTTCTGAACACGGCAGACTAAGCAGGTGTTTTCAGAGACAGCCTCCCGGGCTGGAAGCCTTGGCCCAGGCCCATGAGAAGACGCAGGGCAAGGAGAGGGAGCCCAGCGGTGTGACCGTGGGGACTGAGGGGGTGTCCATGCTGTGGACAGAGTGTCCGGTCGGCTGTGTGTGCACTGAGCACTCTCTTGGTTCAGCCACTTTGCATTTTTTACTAAAAATTTTTCTGAAAAATTGTTAAGGGAGGAGAAACTCTCATGTCATTTTTCCCTGACATTTTATTCTGAAAATTTTTAAAGCAACAAATTTTGCAGTGAACACCTCATACCCACTACCTAGATGCTGCCACTAACGTTTTACTGTAACTGCTTTATGGCATTTCTATTCATCTCTTAGGTCCTCAGCAGTTTCTTCAGCATCTAGAGAGAACAGTGACCCCCCCGCCAGAGGTGGGTGGAGCTGGGGTTCCCTCGGGAGCTGGCCCTGCGATGGCTCCACTTGATGGAACGGTTCTCTCCTGCTTCTCTCCAGCCACTGCTCACAGAGCAGGAAACCAGGCTGACCCCAGAGAAACCCCGCTGAGGGATAAGTAATGCCTGGGAGCGCTCCGAGAGGACCAGCACGGGGCCAAGGCCCTGGGGACAGGGTTCCCAGTGACCATCTCCCTGGCCCAGGCCACAGCTCCCAGCCCTCCTGACTGAGCATCCCAGGCTCCAGAGCCGGACACGCCCCTGAAGGGCACGGGCCCATTTGGCATTTGTTTGTTTTTGACAAATGAGGAAATGGAGGCAGGCGGCTCTCAGGAGAGCTGGGCGCGTCCACACACATCTCGGCTGCAACTACGGGCGTCCGGCGCCGGGCCTTGGGCTCCTGGTGCAACAAGACTTGCATCGGCGTGGGCAGTAGGCTGGAGCGTGGCTCTAGACAGCTGGATTCACAAGGAGCAGGGTCTCCATTCGTTTTCTAACGTAAAAGTGTTCTTAGGTTTCCCCAAGGCCTTCAGGAGAAGAGATGTTAAGACCAAATCATTTTTCCGTCAAACACCTTTGGAGTCCTTCTCTGCCAGGCGATACTGCAGGGCCTGGGGCTGCCGCGGTGAACAGGACAGACAAACGCCTGCTCTCGGAGAACGCGGGGGACAGAGAATCACGTGAGAACACGGCTGCGCGCAACAGTTTCAAAGAGAAATAAATGCTAAGTAGAAAATAAGGGGAGGGGGACATGGCAGATAGCGATGAGGGGGTTACTGTAGATGGACAGTCTGGGAAGGCTGGACGAGGTCGTGGTGAGGGGCTCAGACTTTGTTCTAAAGGAATGAAAGCGGGTGAGGAGGCTCAAGGCGGGGAGGGACACGAGCTGAAATCGACTCTACCAGGATCCCTGGCTACGGGCGGAGAGGAGCCTGTGGGGATGGGGGCAGAAGCGGGGAGCGCCCTAAGAGGCCCGCGTCACCAGCAGGCAGGAGCTGGCGCGGTGTGGCGGGTGTGCAGCGCAGGCGGTGCGCAGCTGTCAGACTCCCATCTGTGGGACCGGAGGTGGAAAAGGAGGCAAAGCGAAGAGAAACAGCAACACCCCCCTTTTAACCTGAACCACCAGGTCGGTGACTGAGCACCAGCTCTTCTCTCCTCGGAGCAACAAACATTTGCTGTAGGATCCATGGTTCCAATAAGCTTAATATTAGGCTCTGGTTGTAATTTTGCATCAGTGACTCTTGACAAAAACCAACAAAATATCCTGGTATAGGAAAGGGTGATAGGGACATAGGGGAGAGCAGAGCAAAGAAAATCAGGAAAGCCTTAAAATAAATTCCTTTTTTCCTCTCTCTATTATAAAGATGGAGAAACTGAGGCACAGAGAGGTTAAGAAATTTGCTGCAGGTCACACAGCCAGTAAGTAGTAAAGTTGGCATTTGAACCCAGAGCCCTTAATCGCAGCTCTATTTAACCAGTCTCCTGGTAGAGGATATTGAGTTGCTCCAATTTGAAAGTTTATTTTTCACTGTTATAAATAATGGTTCTGGGAATGTCTTTGTGCGCGTATCTTTGCACCCTTGAGAGGGCGTTTCTGAAGATGAATTTCAGGAAATAGATGCGGGGGTCTTAGGGTCCCTCACGTTCTGTGATGTCTGTCTGCCCCCACTGGGCAGCCCTCCACTCTTAGATCCAGAAAGTCCTTCCTTCTACAGAGGAGCTGGGGCCCCTCCCCGGTAGCTGAACTGGCCCTGGAAGGTGGCCGAGTGCCTTCCAGGAGGCGGGGGATGGAAGGCAGGATGAGGCTTCCGAGCCTGTCAATGGAGCCCGGCCAGCATCAGCTCAGGGCGGCAGCAGGTGTGCGGAGGGGCTCCTGACAGATGCAGCATCTCCGTGTGGCTCCTCCGCGATCGTCTGACGTTTCTCTGGGCTGGAGATTTCTTGGCTGAGATGACCCCAGGCTTCCTTTGGTCCCAGGTGGAGAAGAGCCATCTGTCCCCGTCAGTGTCTGGTTGGGAGGACCCCGGCCAGACACAACAAGAAGGGGGACCCGGTTTCCTCTCATGAGGCTGAGGTCTGGGGGTTCTAAACCACAAACGTTTTTGCCTTCTGGTCCACGATGTCCTCACGCCTCCCTGAGCTGTCACTTGGAAGCATCAAAAGCTCAGAGGAACTCATTCTATGAGCTTGTTGGTAAATAATTCACCTAAATTGTCACCAAATTTTCAAATCCATTAGGAAAATCCCTACATTTGGGTGATGCCAGAAGACCGGGAGGCTTCTGTCACCAGGACATCCAGAGAGGGAGAAACATGGAAGCTGAGACCTCGTGTGCACGGTGTCCCGTGGTCAAGGAGGCGTGTCAGCCGTGGACAGTGTCTGGGTGTTCCTGGCTCAATTCAATCCAGACAAACCTTTGGTGGGCCTCTTTGGGTGTGGGGCTCTGCCAAGCCCTGGGGGACACCCAGATGAGGTGGCCTCCACCTTCAGGAGCAAATGGTCCAGCTCAGGGTCCCCAAAAACCAGCCATCCACCTACGACCTCATGATTTTGCAACATCCCAGTGACATCTGAGAACAAAAGAGTGATGGCTGCACTGAGCCCCCATTCCTGGGGGTACCCGCTAACTTAGGGGTCCAGAGGGGGCCTGCATGGGCGGGGGTGTGCCTGTGACTAAGCAGGAGTCCTTCAGGAGAGCAGGACAAGGGTGGCGCGGAGACTCTGGCTCAGTTCTCATCTTGACGTTGCCCTGGACAAACTCCACAACCTTGGCCAAGACACCCTCCCTCTCCGGCCCCAGCTCCTCCGTCCGTCCGTATAGCTGGGAGTGCAGACCGAGGATCACAGAGCCCTGCCTCCCTCTCACGGCCTGGGGCTCAGGATCTGAGGGATGACAGCCCGTGAAATCAGGCGCATCACGGAAGCCTGTCCAGGTCAGAAGAGAGGCACAAACGTCTGCTGAGGTGCCCGACTCTCCCCGGCACAGGTGGGGAGGCCCACAGACAACAGAGGGTTCCTTCGCCTCCACTGGGCACATCCAGCCTGAGGAGTCCAGAGCATTCCTGGACCAGGTCCACTTTTCCCAGCACGGCCTGCACTCCAGGGAAGGCGGACAGTGACGAGGAGCCTCCGTTTACTCCCGGGGACAGGAGAAGGTCGGAGAGAGAGCACAGCTTCCCGCCGTGAGCCTACTGACAGGACTTTATCAAGAGACCACGACCCCCAGCCTCTTTCAGGCTCAGACGTCCTCCAGCAGGTGCTGCGACTTTTAGAGGGAGTTCTCGTTCATTCTGGGGAGCTTCAGCAGCTTGGAGAGAACGGGGTTCCTGGGCCTGGTTTGCTCTGCTTGGAGGGCCTCTTCCTGAGAAGCCGACACATCGCCCTCGGAATCCCTCCTCCTCTGCCTCCCCATCAGTCTGCATTTTCTCAGTGACAAGCAACAGAAACCCAACTCCAGCAGGACTGAGAAAGTGACCAAAAAGTTTTTACTTGTCTCGTGAAAATTAAAAGTTGAAAGTTCTAGCTTCAGGTGTGGTTGGATCCAGGAGCTCATGATGTGTGTCTCGAATCCCTCTCTCTCTGATCTCAGCTTTCTTCTTCATGGCTTCATTCTCAGGCCAACTCTGCACGTGGTGGAACCTGCACAGCTAACCATCCCATAGGAATGATGGTTACTCATCCCCATTATAGCAGGAAAAGCCTTAAAACTGAGTCTCATTAGGCCTGGCTTTGTCCCCTGGTGAGCCCTGAATGAAGCAGGGAGGCGGAACCCAGATCTGGCCTGTGGACTGTCTGTCTTGTTCAGGATTCTTCTGCAGGGAGAGTGAGGTCTTTTCCCAAGGGTCTCCACTAGAATATTCCAGGCTATGCCCTATACAATGTCCTTTTCCTCAGGGGTGAGATGTGGCAGGGAGGGGAGTTCCCAGACATCTTGGTTCTTATCCAGACTTGCTTGTTTCCAGGCAATTTTCTCTTTCTTCACCTCCCCCGTGTGATCTTAATTAGTGAATAATATAATTGTAATTTTAAAAGTTCAAAGGAAGCAAAGTAAAACTAGCCCGTCACACCCCACCCACTTCTCACACTTGTCACCCCAGCCAGGATCATTTTAATGTGGTGTGTAGCTGCTAAGAAAACACAAACACACACACACAGAGAAGAAAAATAAAGGAGAGGGAGGCAGAGAGCAACAGGGTGGTCTCTCTTAGATGGTGGGACCAGGAGGGCCTCTCTGAGGAGGTGACATCTGCAGAGAATGAAATAAGAGGATGAGCCACATAGATATCTGGGGGAAGAGCAGTTCTGGCAGAGGGGCCAACAAGTGCAAAGGCCCTGAGGCAGGAGGACTTTCAATGTGTTTGAAGAACAGCAAGGAGGCCCATGTGGCTGGGAGCCGAGTGAGTGAGGTGGGGGAGCGTAGGAGTTGAAGGAGGATGAGGTGGGACTCAGACCTCACAGGGCCTTGTAGGCCTTGGGGACGACAGGCGTCTATTCTGAGCAAGGCCGGAAGTCCCTGGAGGATTTCAAGTGATGAAATATGATGATCTGACTTACTGTACTGACAGGACCACTGGCTGTCAAGTGGGATGCCCGGGGTCGGGGCCCAGCGTGGATGCCTGAAGACAAATGAGGACACTTGTAACAGTCTAGGCGAGAGACGACAGAGGCTGGACACAGGTTTGAGTTGAGACCCTGGGTTTACTGACTCCAGCTTCACTATTCTCACTGTTCCAGCCCCCTCCCTCTACTTTCCCGAGAGTTCCTGCCGTCACATAATCTAAGTGACCTAAGTCTGGGAACCGGTCTGCAGGGGGCGCTGTGTCTACCTGCTCCCCGCGAAGCAGGTCTCTGGGGCAGACGTCTCCAGACTAGCAAATCAGGGCTTAACTGTCGGAGTATCTAGCCAATGCCAAAGCCCAATAAATGGTGGGCGTTCGGACCCAGGCCTTTAGCATACCGAGTGAATTCAGCATTTCCAAAAGTGGGTGACTTATGGTGACACTTGAGCACAAAAATAATTTCACAAGCCATGTCTACAGACGTTACTTATTTCTAAGGTGTGTATTTATTTTCATGTATACTAGAAAAGATTAGAACACGTGGACACATGAGCTCCACAACGTCACAGCCATAATTGCATGGGCTGAGGCTTACTCTAAAAGAGTGAGTCCATTTCTAGAATATTAAATAGTCGTGCAGGTGGGGGGCTGAGCTGGCCAAGAGCAGCAGTCGTGAAGGGCGTGCAAACGGGGGACCCTTGGGAAACGCTGCCTTTCCTGCAGGCAGGGTGGTTCGGGCGGTGGAGTTTAGGCCCCATCATGGGGCTGCAAGTGGGCCCTCCCCAGAGTCACAGAGAAAGGTGTCAGGGTGACCTCACCCCTGCCAAGCAGGGTGGAAGGGTTTAGTCATGGAAAGAAATTGGGTCTGTTTGTCTCCATGCGTCCCCGGGCTAATGTTGGAGAAAATAAATTTTGCTTGGCTGGCCCAGATTCATTTAAAATATTTTAAACTGGCTTCTTTCACCCTTCATGGCGATGTCCTCAGGTTCTTACCTCCGCCCCCAGCTGTCCATCCGCATTGGGGCTGGGCTGTGGGAGGAGTTGAGATCATATATTTTTGTATAAAAGATGCTGATTTATAGAGCCTCTTCATTTGGCTGTTTTAATGAAGCAGGTTACTGTCCCCAAGGCGAGGCTGAACATGCCGCACCACTGATGCATAGATGCTGCTGCCATTTAAAAAGATTGTTAAAGCCGTACTTTAATAGGGAGTTGACATAAATCTTCGACGGGCTTATTGGGGCAGAGATGAGTGCATCTACAAGTGGATGGTGAAGGCAGCTTACAGGCGAAAGCACCCCCAGCTAATTGCCTCTGAAATTAGTAGGATGGAAACATAAGCACTCAAGACGCTGGGTTTATGCCGGGTAAAAATAAGAAACGGTTCCTCGGGCTGCTTGCCTTTTGCCAACACGGCCAGTGGAGCTGCGCCTGCAGCCGGGGAATTATACACCAGGTGGCAGCCCCCTCTGCATGCCGGGAGGAGGGTCAGACAGGTTCATGGCAGCCAGCTTTTGCTCCTTTTTCTTCTAAGGCAGTCTCTGGAGACCCAGAGAGGGCACGTTCTCAGGAGCAGCTGCTTCCTCGTGGTTTGTGCAGAGCGGGCAAAGGGTCGATTCTGCCCGGAGTGCCCTGGAGTCCTGCGGCCAACAAATCTTTATTGAACCCCCACTGTGCGCCAAGCCCTTGACTGAGACACTAAGGGGCTGTGAGTGGGAGAGAGCACGGACTGAAATACCCCCTGGCTGCAGGCGGGTCCCTGGGAGACCGAGGGGGAGAGCGCACCCGGTGAGGGGGTCTGGTGGTTGTCCTGACCGCCGCCTCCCCCAAGAGTAGCTAACATTTACGGGGCGCCGCCCCCACTTAGGTGAGGGTGGCTCTAGGCCAGCCATCTGTATGACTCAGCTTATTCAACCCTCACGAGCCGAGAAGTGCACAGGTTACCAACCCCATCTTACAGACAAGGAAACTGAGTCACATCGAAATTAAGAAACTTAACCCAGTGAATCAATGGCACCGGTGGAATTTTAACCCTAGTTCGTTGAGCTTCACAGTCTATATTTTAATTCACTCTGCCATCGCGCCTCCCCTCCAAGGAGCTGCAGTGGCTAAAAACCAAATACTGAGCCCTAAAATTCAATATTCGGGGCCCTGGGAGGGCTTCGCTGGTCCTCGATGGGACAAAGAAGACAGGAGCTGGTTGCTAAGCAACCTCCTTGCCGTCAATGGGTGACTCCTAGAGCGGAACTGGGTCTAGGGTGGGCCCAGGTTATCATGTGATCAAGGTCTGACCAATCAGAGCACCCCATCCTCCGGGCGGCAGTGATTGGCTCAGGATGTGACCCACGTTGCTGCCGACGCAGCTGGACCGCGGACTTCTCAGGGATGCTGAGGAGCGGATGCTCTCCGTGTCATGGGATGGCTAAACCAGGAGGATGTCAGTCCAGAGCAGGGCTCATCCCTGCTGCCCTCAGAGGAAGGGCTGCGTTAGAGTAAAGCCATTATGGAGATAAGAGTCCAGACGAGACGACATTCTCAGCCCGAGGATTAAGCTGAGCCTTATGTGAGCCAATAAATCCCCTTTGTGCTTAAGCCAGTTTAAGTTGTTTTTTTCCATCACTTGTAACCAAAAGTGTCATGCAAATACTATAGGGCAAAGGTTTATGCCCCACATTTAACAGGTGATAACAATGAGGCTCCGAACAGAAGACAAGAAAAAGAAAGGAATAGTTATTATTTACTACTCGCAGTTCGCTGTCTGTTTTATTTTATTTAGGATGATTAAGTTGGGTTGCAAGGCCTAGTGTGCCACTAACTCAATGAGATACGGCAAGTTACCTCATTCCAAGCCTCAGTTTCCCCATCTGTGCAATGACTGTGCTAGCTTGTGTTAGCTTTTTCCCAGGGATGTTTCTTGTGATTTTAGTACCATGAAAAGCTCTGCGACAGAAAGATCCCATGGTCCCTGGGTTCGGGAAAAGCTGCGCCCTCCAGCTTCCTCTTTGGAGCACTAGCACGTTAATCCCTCTGAAAAACCCTGCAGCCAAGACACCCCAGCATTTCCAGAATTGATGGGTTTGGTTCTGAACTCATGGATGTTAAAACGTGAATGGAGAGAGAGAAAGAAAGGATATCCAATAAGCTCAATCCTGGCCTTTTGACATGTCAAAAACTGTCATGAGGATTGAAAATTTTGATTCACTTTGGAAAAGCTCGTTTGGATTCTCTCAAAGACTGAGTAAGCGGAAGTCACAGGCCGCAGGCTAGACAAAGAGAAGAGCCGTCCTACGGTCCAAGTTGTCCACCTAGACGTGGAGTTAGCCCTTGGCAGGGAGATGCCTGTCTGTGGGAGTCCGAGGACTAGATGGCCTCCCCTTGAACAGAAGGCAGAAAACAAACCTAGGAGAGTGAGCCGGGGCCGACCGGCCACGGCAGGTCCCTTGCCAAATGGTTGGTGGAGGGTGGGGGGGGGGGGGGGGTTTTTTTAATTTTGAGGAAGTCCAATTTGTCTTTTTTTTCTTTTATTGCCAGTGCTGCGAATGTCCTGCCAGAGGAATCTTTGCTTTCCCCAAGATCTCAAAGATGTTCACCTGTGTTTTCTTCTAGTTGTTTTAGAGTTTTAGCTTCTGTATTTAAGTCTGTGATCCATTTCATGTTAATTTTTATATGATATGAGTAAGGGGTTGAAGTTCATTTTTTCCCCATATAAATTCATTTACTTCTGAACCTTTTGTCAAAAAGACTTTCTTTTCCCTATTGAATTACCTGGGCGCCTCTGTTGAGCATCAACTGAATACGTGTGCGTGGTGCATTTGTGGAGCGTCTCCTCTGTTCCACTGACCTTTGTATTCTTCCTTAAGCCCCTGCCACCGTATCTTGATTACTGGAGCTTTATAGTAAGGCTTGAAATCAGATAGTATTAGTCCTCCAACTTTGTTATTTCAAAATGTATTTGACTATTCTAAGACCTTTGTATTTTCGTGTAAATCTTAGTATCAGCTTATCAATTTCTAAAACTGCCTCCTGGAATTGTGGTTGGGATTGCATTGAATCTATACATCAGCTGGGGGAAAGTCTCCATCTTACTGATAATATTGAGTCTTCTGATCCAAGAACTTGGTGTTTCCTTCCATTTATTTTAGTGTTGAATTTCTGTTGGCAATGTTTTGTAGTCTTTAGGAGAGAGGTCTTGAGTACATTTTGTTAAATCTGTCCCTAAGTATTTTAAAGACTTTTGATGCTATTGCAAATGGCATTTCAAAATTTCATTTCCCGGCTGTTTACTGCTAGTATACAGAATTTAAATTGACGTTTTCTATTGATCGTCTGTCCCGCAGTCTTCCTGACTCACTTATTCTTGTCACTTATTTTGTTGCTTCTTTTTTTTTTACCAGTTGTGTTTTTTAATTGAGTTCATAATAGTTTACATCATTGTGAAATTTCAGTTGTACATTATTTCTTGACTGTCACCACGTAAGTGCTCCCCTTCATCCCCTGTGCCCACCCCCCACCCTCCTTCCCCCAGTAACCCCTGAGCTGTTTTCTTTGTCCCAGTACTTGTTTATATTCCACATATGAGTGAAATCATCTGGTGCTTGTCTTTCTCAGTCTGGCTTATTTCACTTAGCATAATTCCCTCCAGGTCCTTCCATGCTGTTGCAAATGGGATGATTTGTCTTTTTTTATGGCCGAGTAGTATTCCATTGTATATATATACCACATCTTCCTTATCCAATCACCAGTCAATGGGCATTGGGTTGTTTCCCTGTCTTGGCTGTTGTCAGTAGTGCTGCAATGAACATAGGGGTGCATGTGTTACTTTGGATTGTTGATTTCAAGTTGTTTGGGTAGATACCCATTAGTGGGATAGCTGGGTCGTATGGTAGTTCTATTTTTCGTTTTTTTGAGGAATCTCCATACTGTTTTCCATAGTGGCTGCACCAGTTTGCGTTCCCACCAGCAGTGTATAAGGGTTCCCTTTTCTCCATACCCTCTCCAACATTTGTTATTTTTAGTCTTGGTGATTATAGCCATTTTAACGGGCATTAGGTGGTATCTTAGAGTAGTTTTTATTTGCATTTCCCTGATAATTAGTGATGTTGAACGTCTTTTCATGTGCTTATTGGCCATCTGTATATCTCCTTTGGAAAAATGTCTGTCCATATCATCTGCCCATTTTTTGATCAGACTGTTTGTTTTTTTGTTGTTCAGTTGTGTGAATTCCTTATATATTGAGGAGATTAACCCCTTGTTGGATATATGATTTACAAATATTTTCTCCCAATTGGTGGGTTGTCTTTTTGTTTTGATCCGAGTTTCTTTTACCTTGGAGAAGCTCTTTAGTCTGATGGAGTCCTATTTATTTATTTTTTCTTTTGTTTGCCTTGTCTGAGAAGACATGGTATTTGAAAAGATCCCTTTAAATTCGATGTCGGTGAGTGTGCTACCTATATTATCTTCCAGGAGTTTATGGTTTCAGGACTTATCTTCAAGTCTTGATCCATTTTGAGTTTATTTTTGTGTATGGCATGAGATACTGATCTACCTTCATTCTTTTGCATGTGGCTGTCCGGTTTTCCCAGCACCATTTATTGACGAGACTATCTTTTCTCCATTGCATGTTCTTGGCACGTTTGTCAAAGATTGGCTGTCCGTAGATGTGCGGTTTTATTTCTGGGCTTTCAGTTCTGTTCCACTGACCTGTGTGCCTGTTTTTGTACCAGTACCATGCCGTTTTGATCACTATGACTTGGTGGTACATTTTGAGATTAGGGATTGTGATGCCTCCAGCTTTGTTCTTTTTTCTCAGGATTGCTTTAGCAATTCGGGATCTTTGGTTGCTCCATATGAATCTTAGGGCCCGCTGTCCTGCTCTGGGATAAGGAGCCACAGTGCACATCCGTGATTTCTGTCCGTGTGTCCATCCCTGTGCACCTGTGACTGCCCACTGTGGACTCAGCCCTCCCTCCCAGGAGCCATTGTGTGGACTGGGTGGGGCTGACCCCAACCCCCAACAGTGGAGGTGGGCGGGTGACCCGGGGGGTTGCTGAGCAGACTGGACCGTCCCTGGAAACAGACTCTCTCCGCCCTGGGGCTGCTGGGTTGGTGGGACAGAAACTGGGAGCTGCTGGCGGTCACCTTGGTCACCCCAGGGGACAACCCGCCTGAGAGGGAAGCCAGCTCAGAGGAAAGCAGGGCCCGAGACGGAGAGAGTTGAGTCACGAGTAGATTGTTGGAGCCCCTGGAGCCTGCTGGGTCAGAAGCTGGTACACCTGACTTTTAAGTACACGAGCTACTAAATTCCCTCTTTTCACTGAAATCTGTTTGAATTGAGCTTCTGTCACTTGCAACCACAAGGATCCCAAGCAGGAGAGCCCAGAGTTGGCCACTAGGTGGTGGCACCAGGCAGACCCACGGAAGGGGGCTGCTTCAGGAAGGCCGTGTCCTCGGTCTCTGGGGACCAAGCATGCTGAGGGGCTCCTCCCAGAGGGCAGGGCTGCACCGAGTGCCCCCTCCCACCCCCAGGATGGCCCTGGTCTCGGGGTCCCAGCTCACGGCCCCTCTTTCTGTGGGTTACACGGGCCCCGCCCAGGGGCTCAGCCAGGCCGGTGAGGCGGCTCTGGAGCAGGAGAGGCAGTGGCAGCCTCCTGGAGAGTAGAATCCTAGTGGGAGGAGGGAGGAGAGGCAGACAGAACATGCACCACGCTTGAAAAATAGAGCACGCGCTCGTTTATCCCGTGTCAGCACTGGCGCCCACCCCGGCCTGGGTCATGAACTTCGTGAGGGCAGGAGGGTGGTGGCCGGCTCACGTCCCGTAAGGGACATCACCTCTCAGACTCTGAGTCAGATCCTGTCCCTCCTCTGCTCGAACTCCAATGGCTCCCACCTTAGAGTGAAAGACAAAGTCCTCACAGTGACCCACGGGGCCCTAGTCCACTGGCCCGCCCAAGTGCCCCAGTGACCTCTCACCACAGGGCCTTTGCATCTCCTTTTTCTGCTTCCAGGAGTTCTCTTCCCCAAGACATCCACGTGACTCCCTTCCTTCAGTTTTTGCTCAAGTGTCACCTTGTCAGTGAGACCTCCCCAGCCACCCCATCTGGCCCCGCACGCCCCGCCTCCTGTCCTGCTTTATTTCTCTCCCTAGCACTATTGTCATGCGTCTCATGTGACTAATAGATTCATTGATTGTGTCTTGTCTGTTCACCCAAACGAGGCTGTGAGTTCCATGATGGATCTCCGTCTACTGTCCTCACCGCACAGTGCCTGGCGCACAGTAGGCACTTCATAAAAATATGTTCAGTGAATGAATGAAATCTCCCCTGTGGGCACAGCACCCTGATCGTCCTTTGGGGAACCTCCGTCCTCTACTCTTGGTTCATGCACTGTCGGTGGAGAACCCACACCCGACTCCACGGGAGGTGCATGATCCGGGCCTGGCAATCGCACAGCCAGGACCGCTGGGTGCACCTGGGTGGGTCGTGCCTGCACAGGGGCCAAAATTCCTGCCCACCAAGCCTGGGTCCTGGCGCAGGGCTGCTTCTCCCGAGAACAAGGGGCACCTTTTCTAACTGACAGCAGGCACCACGGTGGATAGCCCTGGCCATGAGCAAACCCCACCCCCTTGACCCCAGTGTTTGGGTCAGAGATGAGCATGTGACCAGGCTGGTCCAGCCAGGTGAATCCTGAGAAACCCACAGGTGCCACCAGGAAGAGAGGGTCCTCCCTATGGGGTTGCTGCACAGGCAAGTGGCATCTCCTCCTTGGCTAGGAAAGAGGAAGGGAGAAAATGACTAGAGCCCCTGGATCCAGCCCTACCTGAGGCCAGATCTACCCTGAGGGCCTTTTCAGTTCTGTGAGCCCATCCACACATTCCCTTTTTCTTAAGTCTGTTGGAGTTGGGTTTTCTGTCACTGATAATTGCTGGACCCCGTCTGGCCCAGGAGGTGGAGTAACGACACCTGCAGGGCAGCTGTGTGGTTAGTGAGACCCGGCCCTTGAAAAGGACTTTGTCTTCAAACGCTTTAGGCACATGAAGGGCCGCTGGGGGTGTTGGCAGGCTCTGACCTTGTCCCCACCACCCTCCCTCCCCGAGGGCGGCTCCCCCAGGAGTCCCAACCCCTGCCCGGGGCAGCCTCTGCCCCTCCTCCAAAGCGGATTGTAGCTACTCACAGCTCCTCTCTCTCAGCCCAGTAATTTTCTTCTTTCCCATTTTGTCGTCTGGAAAGACGCAAATGGAAGTGCTTAATTTTCCTCCTCCAAACCAGTTAGTACAGAAGTGCACAGCACGATGCGCGGGAGCGAGAGCGAGTCCTTTACATCAAGTAGCAAAAAGAAACATGAGCTTGGGGCGAACTCACGAGGAAGAACGACCTGGGAAACGTGAGGCCCGGCAGGCAAGCCCGGAATGGGGACCCCTGGAGCCTCCCGGAGGAGGTGGGTTTAGGGCGCTTCCAGAACTGCCTCGCGTCCCCTCTCCTACCCGGATCCCAAGGGAAAGGTGTCCAGGAATTCAGAGAATGTCCAGGCAAAGACACCTCTCTCCACCGCCACCGCCGCCCTGGGCTGAGCCCCATCGTCGGTCACAGTCCTCCGGGATAATTACAACACCCTCCTCGGGCTCCGGGCTTACACGCTGACCGCCTTCAATCCAAACCCCCACTCATTCAACACACGTTGCAGTCAAAACCAGCTTTAGAAATGTAAATCGAACCATGTCACCCTCTGCTCTAAAATCTTCAGTCGCTCCCCATGACTCTTAGAATAAAATCTAAACTCCTCGTGATGGCCTCCAACGCCCTGCATGGTCTGGCTACCCCTCAGATTCATCTCCCCAGACTCTCCCACTGGCTCACTCTGCTGCAGCCACACTGACCTCTTTGATCCTCCTCCAACTCACCAAGCTCATTTCTGCCCCAGGACCTTTGCACTTGCTGTTTCCCACATCTTTTCCTGTTGCCTCTTTCCTGCCTTGCAGGTCGCAGCTCAAATGTGACTCCCCACCCAGGCTAATGTCACTGCTGTTTATCCTCTTTACATCCATTCAATCCAAAAACATCTGTTGAATGTCTTTCATGCCAGCCACATTCTCGGCCCCAGGGATGTGCCTTAACTACATTCTAGTCGAGGGGGAAGTTGAAAAAGAGCAAACGGAGTGAAGAAGACAAAAAAGATGTCAAGTGATGACAAATGCCAAATGGTGAAGAGATGCCAAATGGTGAAGAGAAGGAGGGTGAGGCTGTAGCTAGAAACCAGTGGTCAGGGTGACGTCACAGAGAAAGTGACTCTTGAGCAGACATGAAGGAGATGAGAGAGGGATCCATGCCAGCATCTGGGAGAAGTCTTCCAGACTGAAGAACAGCAAGTGCAAAGGCCCTGGGGCAGGGATGTGCCTGGTGTGTTTGAGGAGCAGCCAGGAGGCCAGTGCATCTGGGGCAGAGTGAGGAACAGGGAGGGTGGGGGCGATGAGGGTGGGGGTGGGGGTAGGTGGCCTAGGGCCGCAGAGGCCATGGCAAGGACTCTGCTTTTGCTCTGAGTGAGGTGGGAGCTGAGGAGGGCTCTGAGCAGAGGCGGTCTGAACAGGATCTCTCCGTGACAACAGTTAGGAATCTACCAGCCTGGTCCAGGCGAGCACTAGATCAGGAGCAACGACTGTCCATGGAGCCGGGTGACTGAAGGAGGGTCGTGATCCTCGTCTTTAATTCTGAATAATTCTTGAGAGTCGCAGCAGGGAAGAGGAAGAAGGGAGTGACTTTCTCTGGGGCGCAGAAGGGCTGTGGTGGGGTCCCAGATCGCAGGAGGCTTCAGCAGTGTTCACTCACGCAGTCACTCATTCATTCCCTCTGGAAGCCAGTCATTCATTCCAGACCCAGCAGAGGCTTTGGACCCAGATGGACGTGGGTTTGGTCCCGCCCACCACTTCCTAGCTGGGTGACTTTGGGCAAGGACCTCACCCTCTCTGGGCCTCGGTTTCCTCACCTGCACAGTGGGGGCCAAACAGGACCAGGCCTCACAGTGCTGGACTCACGGAGCTTCCTCTGAGCCAGGGCTGCATCACTCGGCCCAGGACTGCCCAGAGCAAGCGCTCGGGGAGTCCAGCCTCCGCCCTCCCTCCCTCCCTCCTCCCTCCTTCCTTTCTCCTCATCAGACTGTGAGCCCCACGAGGACAGCGGCTTTTGTCTGTTCTGCGTCATCCTGTCCCCAGGGCCGGCACCTTCTCGGCCCAGAGCCAGTGCTCCCCCCTGAATCCTCCCCAGATGGGTGAACCCTGAGTCCCGAGCAGATGGAAGGCGCCCCGTCAGACTCAGCATTGACCCCAGAGGAGACGAGAGGCGGGTCAATGCCAGATTCCAGCAATGCAGGTCCAAAGGGCGGTGACAAACGTGTCTACAGGGGACGGGATCGCCCAGCAGAAAGTCACAGGCGTCACCGGACTCGTCCTGAGTCTACGAGGGCCAACGCACGGGCATCCGTGACGTGTTTGACGTCGGCTCCAGCTCGCGTGCCAGCTGTGCTCAACTTTACAGGCCCGAGGGGGTCGCGTTTGGAGGCGCCGTGCGTGCAGTGTACACGGTTTAAGACGTTGGGGTCCGCTGTGTAATCAACATGTCTTATCAAGCCCCAGTGCGCGTGTTCATTGCTTTAACTGTCGATGGAGCTGTGGCGTGGGGTCCACCCGGGGGATTCAGGGGTGTGGGGGGCTGCCTTGTGTGCCCAAGCAGCAGTGAAGGCTCCGACTTCAGGGTCCCACGTCAGCCGTCCACACGTGTGACTTCACTGCATCCGCAGGACGACCCCATTCGGGAGAGTCCTGTTATTATCCCCACTTTATGATGAGGGAACTGGAGAGCAGAGGGGCCTAGTGTTTTTCCCAAGGTCACACAGCTCTTAAGCAGCAGCGCTGAGACTTAAGCCCAGGATCGCGCTGACTTTCCCACGGCCGGTGGCCAGCGCACCCCAGTGTGCCTGAGACGGTCCCAGTTTGACAGCTGGAAGTCCACGCTCTGGAAACCCCTGAGTCCCGGACAAGCCGGGCCTGCTGTCGCCCTGACCAAAGCCGGTGCTTCGACCCGCACCGTGACACGAGCTTCTTTGGGAAAGCACAAAAGGGGGCGTTGAGGGTTTCCCAGGAGGTATGACTCAGGCAAAAGGACAAGAATCTCGGACAGGGAAGGCACTGCTGAGGAATGGGAAGCAGCCATATTTCATTGGAGTTTTTTACCCTTTAATCCTAAAATGATTATAGACTCACAGGAAGCTGCAAATAGTGTTACAGGGGGCCCTGGGCCCCCGGCCCTGCCTCCCCAGGTGACATCTTACAGCCGTGACGCAATTGCAGAGCCAGAAAAGGACCTCGGTACAAACTGTTACCTGGACCCCAGACCTTACTCAGTCTCATTGTTATTTACACTTGCTTGTGCATGTGTGTGCACATGCGTACACGTGCGTGTGGCTATAGAACTATGCAGGTTTACCACACGTCTACGTCCGCGTGACCACCACGGATATGAGCATAGAGGACCGTCTCCACCACAAGGCCTCACGTGCTGTCCCTTTGTGGTCACACCCGCTCCCCCCCGGCCCCACGCCCGCCCCTGTCGCCCGGCAAGCACCCATCTCTCCTCCCTCTTACAGTTCTGTCATTTCAAGAACATTCTTCGATTGAGGCACACAGCACGCAACTTTTCGACATGGGCTTTCTCGCTCAGCATAGCGCCCTCGAGCTCCGTCGCGGTCGTTGCACGTTCTCAGAAATTCACTCCATTTTGCTGTTGAGTCGCATTTTGAGAAACCTAAGAGCAGAATTTGAGGAAGATGTTGGGACCAGAAATGCGGTGACGTTTGAAGCGATGAGCACAGAGGAGCTGCCAAGAGAGCAGGTTGGGAGAGAAGAGAGAGAGGCAAAAATCCTGGGACATGTCGACATCAGGGGCCAGGAGGAGGGAGACAGCCAGCAAAGGCGGGGAGAGAAGAGGGGCAATCCTGATCCTGGATTTTGGAAGCAGGAGATCAAGGGGCCTCAGGAGGCTGGGGTCATGACCAGGGTTGGATCCTGCTGAACAGTCCAGATAAGCGGTCGGGAAAGTGTTTGGGGAGAAAAGACATGACGGATGTCTGTGGTTTTCTCTGAGCAGACTCTAAGCCCCTTCCTTTCCATTAATTATTCATTCATTCACTCAACCAACAAGAATTTACTGGGCTTCTTCTGTTGCGTATTGGTCTCTAGGTCACCCACTTGGGCAATTTCTGCTGCAGGGTCGTTCCGAAACGCTCCTGGTGCCCACCTGGTATATTTCTCAGCCTTCTCCGATTCTCTGACCCTCCTTTGGCATCCAGTAAACTCCCATTTTGCCTCAGTTAGCCAGATTCAGCTTCTGTTGCTGGAGACCGAATGGATAGCTCACGCACCTGGTCCAGGTGTTTGGGGTGGGGGCGACTCCCGCACCCTACTCCAGGGTGGGCATGCGACCTAACCCAGGCTAACCACAGCAACCCATCCTCTAGCCAGGGTGAGCGGTTCTCACTCTAGTCCAGGGGGAGTCAGTCTTGGATATTGCTGGAACTCACACAAAGGAGAAAGTGTCTTTCCACTGAGCTTGCCAGCCTGTGGGATAGCAGGCTAGAGTCTCTATCACTCTCAGGGAAGGCCTTCCAGGGAAGGAAGCCAAAGTCGAGGAATCAGGGATGAGAGATGAAGACAAATACATTACAGTAACATTCAAGCTCCCGGATGCAGCCCCTCCTGAAACCCCTGGACTTGCCCAGGCAGGGCCAGTAACTTGCAATTTTGGCTTAAGTCAGTTTCAATTGGGCTTATGTCCTTTGCCATCAAAATCTCTTCTGTTTACTGCAAAGACTACAACACTCTAAAGCGAGTGGCAATCTCCATGTTTCTTCATGGACAGATGGCTTCATAGACAAATGTTATAACTACATGTGAGAAGACAGCACACAGTAGGGTCTCCATATTTGCTACTTGCCTCCCATCTCCCAAGTGGGCTTACATGCGAGCTTGCCAGCAAGAGGACAAGGCAGGGAGCTGCAGGCTACTTTTTTTAAATCAAGGACATTCCAAGGTCAACACCCAGAGTTTTGCATCCCCCCGGCTGCTCAGCTCACACACCTTCCTCACATCGGCTTGTTATCACAGACTCGGGCCACCCAAATGATTCCAAAATAGACACCTTAAATTCTAAGACGACAAGCAAAGCTGGTGTTAATGAAATGTTTAGTGCCTGTTGTGGCTCATATGTTAGTTTTGCATCAAATTTATGGGCCTGGAGAGGTGCATTTATAATGCATGATGTGTACATTTTTATCACATTGGAGGACCCACATGTAACCAACATGGACTGTAGATTTATGGCCGTCTTTATAAAGCTTGGAGTGTAATTTCATTACTTATAAATATCTACAGAGGTGAAAGTTGTAGCTCTGCCTTTGTGGCATCTCGTGATGTAACACGGTCCTTAGTGACCAGTGGACGCTAAGCGTGTGGTTAGGAAGCACCCCCCAAGGAGACCCTGGGCCTTTGGGGGCCGGAGCAGTGTTCTGACGCCCCCGGGGGGAGGCGGTGTCCACGGGCAGGGCCTGGAAAGGAGGGCGGACACCTAAGTGGAACGAACCCCCCCGAGAGGACGGGCAGGCTGCCTCGGGCTCGAACCCCGTCCTGGGTCCTGGGAACCGCAGAGGGCACTCGGGGAAGAGGCTGCCCGGGCTGGACCTTGCAGGCAGCTGGGGCCGCAGGAGACGGAGGGGCTGGGGCAGGGCTCCCGAGGGAACCGTGTGGCGTTGCCGTTGTGGACCAGGTTCCTCCCTCTGAAGATGCCTGGTTGACGCCCCCAGCTCTAAGGAGCTCGGGTTTCATTCTGTTATTTCTACCATAAACCTTCCCCAGACGCCCCAGGAGTCGAGACGTGACAAGGACAGAGCCTCAGTCACAGAGGCTGAGGGGCTCCGAGCCTGGATGGGAGAGTCTGAATAAAGGTCTTGTTCTCACCCGGCAGGTGTCCGCAGGGACTGAGGGTGGGCCCTGGACACAGGGAGGGATCAGGGCGCAGTCCCTCCAAGGCATCTGGGTGACATCATCACCCACAATTGTCCTCCCAGTGCTTCCACAGCGAGGAGAAGAGACTAGAGGGGGTGTGTGTTTGTGTTTGCGTGTGTGTGTGTGAATTACCAGCACATGCAACTGCAAGTCACAGTAAACTCATTTAAAAAGTGCTTTAGGCAAAACACAAGATTATTTCCCTCTCTGGTAAACAAAGCCCAGGAGTAAGCAGCCAGGGCTGATGAGATGGCTTCACTCTAATCAAGGATTCAGGCTCCCTCTAACTTCTTATTTTATCAACCACAACACATGGCTTCCACCTCATGATTCAAATGGCTGCTTGAGGTCCAGCCATCACACTCACATTCCAGTCAGCAGTGAGGAGGAAGATACAAAAATGTGGGTTCTTCTTCCTTTAAGACACTTTCTGGAAATTACACCTGGCACTTCTGCTCTCACACGGCACATTGACAATGACTTAGTCACACAGCCACATCTAACTGCAAGGGAAGCTGGGAACGTAGTCATTATTTCGGGCAGCTATGCGGCAGCGAAATTCTTTCTTCCCTAAGGAGGAAAGGGAGAACAATATTGGAGGAACGGTCAGCAGTCTGTTCCATCCTGGGCACGAGCGTCTGCACGTGTGTAGGCCCCTGGGCGTAGGGTGTGGGCGTGTGGACGTGTCCGGGCCTGGGTTTGTAACCGTGCTCACCATCAGTTAGCAACGTAAACAGCTGCCTGGATGACGAGTGGATGAGTGAATGTCCGTCTGAGAGACGCGTACACGCATGGGAGCGCATGGGGTACAAGCATGAGTGTGCACACTCACGACACACGCGTGCTCACTAATTCACTTCTCATTCAGAGAACATTTCCTGAGCACCTACTATGTGCCTGGAACGGGGCTGCACACTGGGCACCAGCATGTCAGCACGGCCGTCGAGGCCGCTGCCCTCACAGAATTAGAGTCCAACGGAATACAAGGACCCGACACGGGTGCAGCAAAACCAAGTAAGAGAACACGACAGTGACATTGGGGTGAGGGAGAAAATAAAGAGTGTGATCCTCCAGGGACCAACGGGGAGCACGGGGGCAGCCAGTGAGGACAGGAGGGTTGTGGAAGGGGGTCCCTGGGGAGGTGACACTGAAGGAAACACATCAGCCCACCCACCCCTAGACATCTGCCTCCAGCTCAGACCCCCTGTCGTAGCCCCAGGTGCTGAGCTCCAGGTGCCACCCTGATGTCTCCCCCGAGGTCCATCCTGTCCTGGGTCCACGAGGCTGAAGGGAAGCTCCTGTTTCTCTTGCCCAAACCTGCC
Source organism: Equus quagga (assembly GCF_021613505.1). Classification (NCBI taxonomy): domain Eukaryota; kingdom Metazoa; phylum Chordata; class Mammalia; order Perissodactyla; family Equidae; genus Equus; species Equus quagga. The sequence goes on from NC_060278.1 coordinate 98,924,465, forward strand.
CTCCCCTCCCCTCCGTCTTCCCCAGCTCAGTCCGTGGCTGCGCTATTTACAGAAAGATGGAAACAGCCAGGGTGGTAAGGGCCAGGGAAGGAGAATTCCAGAGGGAGCAGCCAGTGCAAAGGCCCTGGGGCAGGGAAGCTCTTCCTGTAGTGGAGGAATAGAAAGGAGGCCAGTGCACACCCATCCTCGAGGAGGGAGCCAGGTGACCCACCACCCCGACACCACCCTCCCCAGCCTCCTGCTGGCTGGACCAGAGCCAAAGCCAGAGGCCAGACAGCCCTGTGGAGTGGGCCACCTTATCAGCCTTGCAGGTCACAGGGCAGGGTAAGCTGGAAGAGTTGATGTGAGGACAGAGGGAAGACGTGTGGCCAGGCCTGTGGCCAAGGCCAGGGCTCTGGTGCTCATCATGAGTCAGGTGGGGAGCCATGGAGGGGACGAGCAGAGAGGTGACCAGATTAGATTAACTCTTTAAAGTGTCCTCTCACTGCTCTGGGGACCGCAGGCTGTGGATCCTGGTGGAAACGGGAGGCTGGTGGGGAGGCATCTGCTGTGGTCCCAGGAGAGGTGACATAGCTCTGGCTGAGTAGGGGCAGGGGAGGGAGGAGGCACTGCCGTCCCAGAGTCAAAGCAGAGAAGCCACACCCGGGGACTCCAGGTGCACGAGGACCAGGGATGGCGCTCAGGTTGAACAAGCAGGGGGTGGCTCTGTCCACACATAGCAACAGCCCGGACACCTGAACAGAGGGGGACTTCAGGCATTGCGAGCCCGAGGGGGTCATAGCCAGGCACGTGACCAGAGGCCCCTCGCCCTGGAAACCCCTGAGAAGTCCAGCTCTGGCCGCAGCAAGAGAGACAGGAGCGATGAGTGAGGCTCCCAGGAATGCCCGGGGCTGGGGTCTGATATCCTCCCTTCTCCTTCCTCCTGCCCGTCAGGAGGACTCGCCCTGGGCCGGCTGTCCCCACATCTCGCTACTCCCCGTCCATCAGGAGGACACACGCTGGGCCCCGCTGTTCCCACATCTCGTTCCTCCCCGTCCATCAGGAGGATGGCCCACGGCGGGGACAGCTGTCGGCTGAGAATCAAGGGCTCCTCCAAGTCCACCTTCCACGCCGCCAGCCCCGAGCGTCCAGTAAAACTGCTGGGACTGAGTGAGACGCGGCCTCCAGGGGACGACTGGCCGGGCCCCGCTCAGCCCCAGGCCCAGGCAGCCTGGCAGAGGGCCCGGCTGAAGGAAGGAGACCAGCTGCGGCGTGTCCTGGAGCAGCCCGTCCACCCGAAGCCCCGTCCAGCTCCACTACTCGCAGGTAGGTGACCTGGAGGAGTGACTCCCCCTCTGGGACTCAGTCTCCCCATCTGTAAAGCTCCATCACCAGAGCTCCTCGCAGCCACCAGGGACTCGGCTCCAGCTGGTGGAGCAGAGGGAGGAGGGGGTTGAGGGGAATCTGCCCTGGGAGCTCTGGGAGGACCAGAGAGGCTGGCCTGGAGGCTGCATAGGAGACAACAACGCCCGGCGTCCCCGGCAGGACTGCTCCCAGGGACCCGACGCTGCTGCCTATGGGCACAGACGCCCCAGCCTGCACTTGACCCTGGGCCTGGGGACAACAGTGGAGACTCCTCCCCAACCTCAGTCCATGTGGCTTCATCCTCTCCTGTGCACAAGGTTGTCATGTGACCCACGCCTGGGCCAACGAGCATCACCCCTGGGGCTTTGCTGGACTCCCTGAGGGAGGTATCTGGTTTCTGCTGAAGTTGCTAAATTGGTGGATAGAAGCCTAGAGCTGCTGGGGACCAGTTTTCCCCCAACTGGAAGAGCCTGTCTGAGAATTTCCTCAATGCAGGGGAAAGCAGAGCTGAGAAATGGAGAGAGGAGGCATCTTAACACTGTAGGAGCCCCTGGATGTAGCCATGCCTGAAGCCATATGGTCAATGAGCAAAACTGAGCCAGGTATTCTGTGTTTCTTTGTTTGTTCTTGGTTTTGTTTTAGGCCAGTTTGATTTGAGCTCTGCCACTTGCAACCCAGACACCAAGGAAGGAACTCCAAGGAAACACCTGTTATATTGCAGGAAGGTGTGGCATTAATTCCGAGAGTCAGGGACCTGGAGGTGAGGAAAGAAGAGTGTGAGAGATGAGGGTCCCTGGTCCTTTCCCACCAATATCCCTCGAGATGCTGGAATCCCACCATCAGCCACTAGAGGAATTGGGCTGGGGTGTGGGCTCGGCAGGAGGGGCCCTCCAGCGTCACCAGCCCCTCTCCTCCCAGAGGTAGGCAGACATCCTCCCCTGGGGCCCAGGCTCCCTGCCTGGAGTGAGTGCAGTGCAGCTTATGGGGAGGGGACGCCCAGATGCTGCCCTCACAGTCCCACCTTCTCTGAGCCAACAGCCCACCAGGAGCACCGGCCTCTGGCATCTTCCCTCTCACATCGGAGGAAATGCCGCTGGAGACGTGGGCAGAGCTGTGTGTTGGCACCAAACACACCTGAAAGCAGGACCGCCCTCTGCCTCCCACACCGTGTGACACAGGGCAGGCCCTCGCCCTCCGAGCCTCAGTGTGGCAGCCTGTGACACAGGACAATGGAAAGGTCCACCCTGCAGGGAGGGAGGCAATGTGTATAAAGCCCGGTACACGGCCGGTGCTTAGAAACCCTGTGCGTCCCAGTCCCCAGCAGAACGGCACGGGCAACGGTGCACAGGTAGAAACGGGTCTCCCCTCTGTCCTGAAATGAGGGGGACAGGAGGGCGAGGCAGGTGGGAATGTGTGCGGTGTGTGAAGGCAGACCTCACAGACCACCCGTCCTGACTGTGGATTCCCAGTTCCTAGTCAGGGTGGATCTGGTGTAGGAATTCTCAGCTCGGTGGTCCCAAACCCCAGGGCTGTTCTGTGAATTGTGGGGGGATTTTTGATCATCATCATAATTGGGGGCCCGTGGACAAGCAGTGCTGGGGCCGGGGGCCCAGACATCATGTCCTCAGTAAGTGGGACAGTTCTGTGCCCCATCCAGCCGGCTTCCCACGCCCAGCGGACGGTCACGGAGCCGGAATCCCTCCCAGCTGGGGTCGTGGTTGGGTCTCCTCAGGAGCAGCCCTGCGTCCAGGACCCGAGGGACTCCAGCATAGGCGTCGGGGAGGGAACGCAGTGGACACCGAGGTGCGGACAGACACGTGACCTTGAGGGCCGGCGCTCAGGCTGCAGGGCCCCGGGGAGATGGTCCAGGGCGATGCTGGCATCTGCGAGCCCCGGGCCGCTAACGCATGTGCACACACCCTTCCTCGTGTGCACTGAGGCCGCCCCTGGGGCCCGAGCTCCCTGGACGTCCCCCTGCAGCTCATGAGCGCCAGCCTCGGGGACAGAGAGCGTCTGAGGCAGAGGCGGGGGGCTGGGAGCACGCTGGTGCCCTGGGAAGGAAGGGGCGGGGGGCACGGGGCCAACAGGGTGACAACTGCTTCTGGGTTTACCCTCTTCCCGGGATTCTAGGATGCGCTGGAGTTTTAGGAAAGTATCTCCCGCTGACGTTGAGGGCAGACCGTCCACCAGATGGAACACCCACCGCAGCGCTCTCATGGGGTCAGATCCCCGCAGGACAGGCGGGCCAGTCTGCGGTTGTCGCCATGGCGGTCACTGTCCTGCGCTGCCGGCCTCGGTCCAGGGCCGGTGCGCTCAGGACTCGCACATGACAAACGCTCCATCAGAGCCAAGGACGTGTCGCTAGCATGGCTGCGTCTCACCTTTGCATAGCGGTCAGGGCCCTCACTGACCCCTGTGTGACAACGTGAGGCTACGACATGTCACTCGAGGACTGTCACTCGGAACCGTGAGGGAGCCGTTCCCAGGCGTTCCTCGTTTGCCGGCCTGCTGGGTGGGGTCTCCGTCCAGGATCTGAGCCACGTGAGGCAGACGGAGCATCGAGCGCGTCCTCCCCCAGCCCCCGACTCGCCCGGGAGGCTGAGAAGTGGCAGCGGGGCCGCGGTCCAGGCTGCCCGCAGAGCCTTCCTCCGGAGGAGCGGACAGCGCACGTGACAGGGGCCCCGAGAGCCCCCAGGCCTGGGGACCAGGGAGGCCTTCCCTGGGGAGGCGGAGCCCAGCAGAGCCCGGCTGCCGCCCTTCCCCTCCCCCTGGAGCAGCCCCTGGACCTGAGGTGGGGACAGCAGCCAGAGGGGACGGGCATTTCAGAGAGGAGCTGAGGCCACTGCTCCAGCGTGCAGGAAGCACAACTTTTGTTCTTTTCCTCGACTTAGCGCAATCTCGGCTGCATTGGAACAGGTGGGTCAAGCCCAGATTCTGGATCCAGGATGCCGGGTTGGCACCCACCTCCTCCCAGCAGTGTGACCTGGGCCACGTTCACTGGGGTGCTCCGTGCCTCGGTTCCCTCATCTGTGAAATGGAGCAATACTAGAATCCTTTCCTAGTGTTGCTGAGAGGATTAAAACACGTTCCCATGGAAACACTTAGAACAACGCCTGCAAGTTAGCTGTCTTTACTTCTCTTTTCTGCACAGATGCTGGAAACCTGACCTCAGGCAATTTGTTGCTGATCCTTCCCCTTTTCCAAGGATTTACCTGTTCCAGGTGACGGGTGGACCAACATGGTCCTCGGGCACCGTCTCTCTGACCCGTCAGCCTGGGTCCTGGATGTTGGCTCCACGGTTGCCATGGAGACGCTCCTTGTGCCTGTCCCTCCTGGTCTGACCATTGGCTCTGCTACTTCAGTGACCCCTGGTGCTTGTGGAGGTCACCCCGCGGCTCCTGCACTGGGAGGGAGAAGCGCTCTCTGCCATTCTCACAGACTTGACTACTCAGGGCAGGGGTGGCAAATGCAGGTGCCTGAGGGGTGGGCTGGTGACCTGAGTGTGGGAACGGGCCGGTGGGGGCTGCAGGAGAGCACGGGCCGTGTGTCAGGGTGGCTGTTCCTCAGCTCTGACCACTTGTCCCGTGAGGGAAGCCATGCCCCGTCCAGCTTACTTTTGTGGTTTTGAATGAAGTTGGGGTTTTCGATGTGCAATAAACTGTAGTTTTTCTTTTAATAGTGGCAAAAAATACCATTTTAAAAAGCAGCATGTGAAGGCAAGACTAAAAGGCACACAGATGGGAAAAGAAGAACTCAAACAGACCTTCTTTGCATTCATATGATTGTTTATATAGAAAATCCCAAGGAATGCAGACACACAAGAAAACCTCCCAGAAGTTGACAGCGAGATTAGCAAGGTCAACACACAAAAAGTCAAGCATGTTTCTATACAATAGCAATGCACAATTAGAAAAACAATTTTAAATACCATTTAGGAGAGCTCTCCCAAGACGAAATACTTAAGCATAAAGCTAACAAACATGCGTAAGATTTTATGCTTTAAATTATGAAACACTGATGAAAGAAATCAAAGACCTAAATAAGTGGAAAGACATACCACCTTTATGGATTGGAATACTCAACATAGTAAAGATGTCAATTCTCCCAAATTTATTTACAGATTTAACACAATATCGATCAAAATGCGAGAAGTTTTTTAAAGATAATACGTTTTTTTAAAGATAAACTAATTGTAAAACGGATAGGCAAAGGAACTGGAATAGCTAAAACAATTTTGAAGAGGAATAATAAGGTTTGAAGAATCACCACCCCATTTTAAGACTAACTATAAAGCTCTAATAATCAAGACAGTGTGGCATTGATGAAGAAATGGACACACGGATGAATGAAAGAGAACAGAGAGTCCGGATCAGACCCACACAAATACGGCCAATTGATTTTTGACAAAGTACAAAAACAAGTCAATGGAGAACAGATACTACACTCAATAGATGGTGTTGGAACAACCGGTCATGTCTATGAAAAAAAAAAAATGGACCGCACTGTAAACCTCACATCGTGTGTTAAGATTAACTCAAAGTGGATCATAGATCTAAATGTAACAGAAAATTACAAAATCCCCTCACTTCCGATAGCTTGGTGGTTGGGAGTAAGGAATTAAGTTGAGAGGACAGGGTCAGGTTGGATGTCCTGCTCCCCGGAGTGTGTAGACCAGATTCAGTCCACAGGCTGACTCAGGATCATACTTGCGGGACTGGGATGTCACTGAGGTTGGGGACGGGGTCTGTTTCCTCTCTGTGTCCCCAGCACCCAGCACAGCCCCGGCCAGCAGTGAACACAGGCTGCCTCTGTGTGGCTCACCCCAGTGAGGGGTCTGCAGGCCTCATCCCCTCTCTCCGCCTCCCCCATGCAACGCCCCCAGCAGCCCCAGGCATGAGTCTGCCCAGACCCAGAATCCCTGACCTTTAGGGGCTCAGGTGTCAATTGGGCCTGATCAGAGAGGGAGGGAGTGGGAGGGGCGGAGAGAGAAACAGAAGACAAGCAAGTGGAAAATACTCCAGGCCTGGAAGAGCACCCCTCCGCAGCTGTCGGGGCCGTGATGCCCGTGACAGCCTCCCCAGGCCTGGCTCCCACCACCAATTCAGCAGATGCTTACCGAATGCCCACAGCCGGGCACCGGGGGCCAAATCCAGCCCACGGATGTGTGAGAGGGGTGGCGGGGGTTCAACACTTCAAACATTGGGTAAATAGGATGGAGAGCAGTCCCAAATAAGTGGCACTGCCCAGCAGGTGCCCACTGCATAAGCAGCCGCTCCAGCTGTGCCCTGTGGTCCTGGCCTCCTTCACCTGCAGACACTGGCACTCTCTGCTGTAACTGATGAGTCCCACGTCGCAGCCACATTCAGAGACCTGTGTCCACCCACCAGCAGGGCATCCAGGAAGCCAGGCGCCCCACATCCCTTCCTACCACAGCCCTTGTCCTAAGAGCCCAGTTCTGGGAACCAGGCCCCTGCTGGAAGCTTCAGCTGACAGGGTATTGATCAGAGTGTCGGTCAAAGGGGCCTTGAACTGCCCAGGCTTCTCGTAAGGCCTCTGTGATCCTGGCTCCAGGAACCTGTGCTCCAGGGCCCAGCAGAGCGGCCCGGAGGCTTCTGCAGGAGGCAGAAGGGGCAGTTGGAGTGTGCGAAGAAGAGGACCCCAGGGGAGCCAAGACCTGGGTTCTGCTCTGCCACCAGCTGGGCCCCGAGAGCTGGCATTCTGACTTGTCAATCTCTATTATAGGTAATTAATAGGAGCCGCAGTTCACTCTGTGATTTGCAAATGCCTGGAGGCCCTACAGGTCCAGCCCCACTGTCGCTCGCTGTGCCTTCATCCCCTCCAGCTCCCCTGCTCGCTCTGGCAACCACAGCAGCCTCCAGCCTGGTCTCGAACTCTGTGCCCAGCGCGGGCTGAGCTTGGCGCCCACAGCCCCGCGTCATCCTGCTAACAGGTCCC